>NW_008825306.1:3230283-3241140 GCF_000699105.1 Pygoscelis adeliae
CCGAGGGGGGGGAGGGGGGGAGTGAGCGAATGGCTGTGGGGTGTTTAGCTGCCTGCCGGGTTCAACCACAACACCCCTGTACACAAAGTTCACTTACATGCCAGTAAAATTACTTCACCAAGACAGCAGTGGAGGAAATCTACATTTAAGTCACCACGCAAGCAGCTCCTATCCACACTGGTTCTCCATGAGACGAATTTAGCACCTTGCTTAAAGCATGTTGTGGAGAGCAGCTGCTCTAATGATGTCTGATGAAACCTGGTGTACGAAACCTGGTGCACGAAGCATGGTGATTTAGGAGTGTAAAACTAGCTTGGACATCATGCCTCAAGACAGCCATAGCTGGGGCAGGAATATACATGGGTGAATGAATATATGGCCTGTCAAATGCCTCAGAATAAAGCAAATGAAGCACATATCAAAGTACAGGTACAAAGGTATGAAATATTGCAAAGGAGATCACTTCGTTTATGAAGGCCCCAAAACACTATATTGCCAAAACTATTTACTTAAAGATCTTTGGATTGGCTTTATACTACTGTTTTACCAGATTCTTTGCTTAAAAATGCGCGTTAAATGTCCAAGCCAAAAAAAAAAAACCACCAACAAAAAAAAACCCACCCCGACTTTTTCCCAAGTCCAGTAACCCAGCACATCTACATCCTTAATAGAGCTGTGGAAAAATAACAATTACTGGAGCTAATATCACGTTTTTAATTTAAAAAATATTTTTTTATTTCAAACCACTACGAAGAAAGAGACCTATCTGATTACAAAGCCAGAACCTTGTCCGTTTTTCTGATGGAGACTTAGACCCTTCACTGAATGCTCTAGTGGACTGTCTAGTGTTATTTTAACGTGGTCCCCACAACAGAGCTACTATTCCCGAGAGATTAATACAATAAACCATAGAGCTCACTACTGGGAAGTTTGTCCTGATAGACAAACTAGATTCTACCTTAATCTTATAAAATTATTTTATTCACTGTATTACCAAAGGGTCTTTTTCAACATGTAAGTTTTAAAAGTTATTTTATTTTCATTGCCATATTTTAACTTTTGTAAAAGGCACTCAACAAAACTAACATGTTCTGCTTTCCAAACTGCGGCCACAGCGCTCTCAGGCTATGGCAAAAAGCCTTTTTAAGATAAACATACACAAGTCCGTTTTTCCACCCTAAGAAAATATCGGAATAATTGCGGATATCCTTCCCTGTCGTTGTCATATCCTCTGTCGCTCTGATTGCAACATAAAACATGAAGAGACTGAGAAATGCATTTGCTCTGATTCCATCCCAAGTAAAAAATAAATTAAATTACATTATAAATCCACACTACTAAGGAGAACAGAGAAAGCAAAATTAAGTGGTATTTAACAGGGGACAGTGTTTTCTGAAGTTAGCTGAATACCCCATTCATTTAACAGATTTGCTTGCATGGAAGTTACTGTATTATTGCAAGCTCCCAGTCCTGCCACTCACGACTATGTCAGTGTATTGCTCTGGGGCGGGGAAAGGAAGTCCAAATTTCACAGCTGTATGCAGAGAGTTAGTGGTACTTGTCAAGGACACTGAACACACAAAGCTAACACGAAAGTTAAGCTACATGTTAACAAACTTCTATTGTAACGCAAGCTGAAAATACAAAAGTAGGAAAGAAACCTTATATAACATCAACAGTCGTTGACATTACTGACTAATAGAACAAAATGACTAATTGTCTCCCATGTGTACCCACCCCTTGTCAGATGTTTTGACAGAATAATTAGTGCATGTGTGACAGTCTTCATACCTAAGTCAGGTTCTAGGAAAACTGTAAGAGTATATCAGTCTCTCTGGATAAACCCATTTGTATACCAGAAGAAACAACCGGGACATCATTAGGCAAGGTTTAATGTTTTTTGAAAGCACATCCTACCCACATTAATCATTTACCCTTTCAGCAGTGAAGAGTTATATGCAAATGTATACTACAAAAGCTCAGAGCTGTTCTGTGAGCAACTGTTTTAGGTTACTACACCAGCAACAAAGAACAACAAGAAGAGCTAGAGCAAAACTAACATATCACAAGTAGAGAAGATCTCATAATCCAAGCTGCTGTATTCTCCTTGAATGTGCCTCCCTCCATTCCAGGTCCAGGGAAACGCTCATCACTTCGTAAGGTCAGATCCTGAGGTGGTATCAATAATTCCCTTCCGAAGCAACTGCCTCTTAATTACTGAACTGTAAATTTGCAGAAAATGTGCCTTCGTGAATTTGCATATTTAAATGCACATGTTTACGACAATTCACCAATTAAATACAGAAACCAGAAAAACTTCTGAGAAATGAACCAGCTGTAGAGGAGGGCAGGCTATGACCAAAGAAACCAAAATCCTCAGATACATGCCAGCCCTCCACAACACACCATTTCCCTATTGCACCAAACCATTTCTTCTCCTCTTCCTTAGATTGTAATTCAAGACACGTATTATATCTTTTGCTATTTGTAAAGCACTCAGCACATTCTGCAACACAGAATGGAATTAAAAAACATTAATCATTAAATGAAATCTAACTCTCCATGTGCAGCATTCTATTTATGTAAACACTTTTCTCTACATAACATACAGTATGAAACATTAAACTGTGTACCAAAAGCCCTAAAACATGTAACAAGCAAAAATAACTTTCAACTTTAAATGGCAGCTTTTATTTCCAGCTTGTCAGAAAGAAAGTTAACAAAAAAAAGATTGGAAGTGGAATCTACTAGCAATGAACATACTTAATGTTTTTGATGCTAAATGCTAACCTGCCTCAATAATGCTCTCCTGCAAATATTTTAGTTCTATTTTATGAACAAGATTTCCAGCTATGCACAAATGCATTTTGGGGCACCAAGCTACCAAAAGGAACATGGACACATGGAAGCAAACTTGCAAGAAAACCCTGTCATTGCCTTTCTGTCTTCTCAGAAAGAACTACAACAAAGTGGGAAGCAACAGCACGTAAGTATCAATACTGCGATTTAGCTTCCTCTGCTATCACAGATTCCCACAACACAGTCTTGCCAAAGATGCAAGGAATCCCAGGACCTTTACTCAAATATGTCTGCGTGAGTTGTTTTTGTTCACAAGCAGAAACTTGTCCTGTCCACCCTCCGTTCTGAACCTACCAGAGCTCTGAATCTCTGTTAATATTTCTGTCCACCAGCAAAAGACTGCATCAGCCATCCCCTTAAATTAGCTTAAGTTAGCAGCAAACTTCTTTATCTGGTAAGCTGACCAAAGCATTTTCCTAAACAGACTGAATCTTCACAACACTATGAAGAATGTAAATAGACACCGATCCTACACAGTAGCTCTTAAAGCATGCCAACCAAGAAAAAAAAATTACATAATTTCAGATGCCTGTTTTCCAGGACCTTTGAAATAAATTCCCATCACCCCCAAAGCTCATCATGGTTCTTCCTCCTGAGGCAGGTCTGTTCACATTGAGCATTTCAGAAAGCTCTTAAGGGAGAAGTCAGATTTTCTCAGAAATCTCTCTTTTCTATATTTGGGGTAGGACTTTCAAGGCCTGCTCCCACTGAAGGCATCAGAAGTTTTACTCCACCCCAGCACAAGGTTAATAAAGCCACTGGATATATTGCTTTTCCCTCTCCTCTCCCTCTGTCCTGGTAAACAACAGGGACAAAGTTTCTGTAGAAATTCCTTTACACATTGTCTCGCTTTTAAAGCAGCTGAGATAAGCACTGCATATCACATATTCAGAAAATGCAGCATTTCCACTACCAACAGGATAGCTTTGCATTGAAAGAGCAAATGAAAGCGCTGAGGGAAGGGGTCGAAATGAAAAGGGCATGTAGTGGTAGATATCAAAAATGGCTTCTATTAGTTGAATCTCTGATTGGCAAAGTCCCCTGATTTTTGCCCAGGCTTGTCCAAAAACCTAGCTTAATTATCATCATCAATAAAAAGCTAAAGGCATTTTATCTACAAGGTAGTGAATGCCTCCTCTCAAAAGAGGGAGTTCCATGATAAGAGCTAATCTAAAAAACCTGAGGAATGCAAACTATTTTCTCAGTTGTAAAACAAGAAAGAATTGCACAAACACAAGTTAAAACAAATACTGGTAACCTCATGCTTCTCCTACACAGCCAGCTTCTCCTGGGCTAAGGCCCTACCCAGTGTCCTTCGGGTAGCTATGCTTTGAACGAGCCCAATGTTCAAAGGATGGAGTCCCAAAAGAGGGCATTACTTTTATGCATCTTCACAAATACAGGCCTTCCCATTAACCTTATTTTCTGAGTTCAGAAAAGCAGTGCAAGGCTACCTTCAAAATAGCTTCAGCCTTTTCAACGGGGAAGTCAGAAAATCAGTCCAACATTTTGTTTTGTAGATAGCTGCCACGCAGCCTGTAACACAGCCCATTCT
Source organism: Pygoscelis adeliae (assembly GCF_000699105.1). Classification (NCBI taxonomy): domain Eukaryota; kingdom Metazoa; phylum Chordata; class Aves; order Sphenisciformes; family Spheniscidae; genus Pygoscelis; species Pygoscelis adeliae. Next base: position 3,234,698 of record NW_008825306.1, read on the forward strand.
GGTTGGTCAGACCACCTAAAAGTTACAGAAGACTTTGCTTTTTATACTTTGGGTTATAGTATAGTTTTCTGAAACTTCTACAGGCAAAGTCTAACTGTGTTATACCCTACATACACTAATCTGTTCACATGAGGTGTTGATTATTAGATCAGTCATGGTGCCTGCTACTAAATCAATTTTTTCCCCACTTCCTTTTCTGCAACAGATTAACATTTACAGTCTATAGATGTGCAAGAATTCCATGGTTTTGGTACACTATTGCTTTGACAATATTTTCTTTGAAAGACCCTCTAAATTACAGAAGATCTAGTTACCTCCAGGAACCGGCCCACCTATTTGTCACAGTCAGACACGCAACTATCATTCTGTTACAGAATTCAAAAATATTCGTATTAACTACACAAATTACAAAATATTCCTTGTCTGTTAAAACACATATTAGAAATCATTGATCATGATAACCAAATCAATTAATAATAGATACCAATGCTAACTGCCTTTTAATTGAAGCCTAACCATCATTTCTGTTCATCTCTACGCCAGCCCAGGCCACAGCAGAGCACACCTCAATAAATTAAACCATCAAACTTTATCGTGTTAAAGAGTTAAAGTCCAACACACACTTTCTATGAAGCCTGAACACACATAAAAAAGAAATCTTTCAATTCCTGCATTAATATTTAATTAAAGCCACCATCATTCACAGTACAATACAGGAATTAAATTGCTATAGTGGATCAATTCATCAGACCGATATCCTGTTTCTAACAGCAGCTTACCCTATGTCCTCCAGAAGAAAACATATGAAATATCACATCAGACACTAACAGCACGATCTGCCCTAAGGTAAATTTCTTAATCCCTGTCAGATACTGTTGATTTATGCCCTACAGCATCACAGTTAACATCCCTTCCGCTGTAGCTGTGACTGTTCCTCCTGTCCCTAGGAATAGTTCACTTTTCTTTTTCATCCTACTAGGCTCTTGGTTTATATGCTCTCCTTTGGCGGTAAGTATTACAATTACTTGTATTTTTTTTTAAATGGTGATTTAGGGGTATTATATACATTGCCTTTCAAACTACTCCCTATAACTAGTCATTGTATCAAAGGGTAACGGAATTATTATTTATTAATGGCTAAACATTATTTTGCACATATATATCCTACCTCCTCTGACCTCCTTGAAACAAAACTACGCTAATGTTTTCAGTTCAACTTCATATGAATATCTTCCAATCTCTCTTCTTTGATAGGAGATCACAAATTGATTATCCCAGGTGAATTTGAGCACCAGTTTAATAATGTCCTTTGTGTTATTAACACAGCATTGCACAACGACTGTGGCATTTTTTTCTGCCAACCATTAAGGAGGTGCACAAGTTCAAATAAAACATTGTTGAAATCTTCCTCCCCTTAGTAAATATAGTTAATTTACAATCCAGTAACATGAATTATTCCCTCTAATGTGCATATTCTTGAATTTATCAACATCATCTGCTATGCTTCCCTTTTACCCAGCTTTCTTGGATTCCCTTTACAATTTCTCAGTCTTCTTCAATCTTGCCTAATCCAAATACTTTTGCATCATTAGCAAGTTTTGGCACACCATCATTCATCTAGTTTATTAGATCACCAACATACACATTCACCACCCTCTTTTCAGAGTTGTTTCTACATCACATGGTAATTTAAGGTTTACATTGTTACTGACAAAAAAAAAAAAAATTTCTTAGTCATAAGAAAAAGTACACTTTGAGAACTAGAAAGGAGAGTGGCTGTTCCCAAAAGACTTGCTTGGTTTTAAGCAAACCTCGGTATCTAAACTCTTCAAGTGAGCAGAACACAAGACTGTCACAACGTCTACAGGACATCAGATGGGGGCTGTAGGTCGGTGTTCTCTTCTTCCCAGGACATCACCCATTCAACATGTCACATATGTGACTCCCTCAAGAAAAATCCTTTGGTTAGAAATCCTTCTTAATGTTACCTCAATTTATGGTTAATTAGTGCTAAATTTATAGTCCCTTAGGTATTTTCAGAAGTCGCTCCTGCATAGTTGACTATAATATGTACAACTGCTTATTAGGGCAGCAACGATGGGGGGAAATACATTGTAAAACAAATATGCATATTCCTTTTACATGCTTTGTGCTGCATCATAGTCTTGTGTCCTTAATTCCAGATGGCACTTTTAGCATTGATTTGCTGACCTTGAGAAACACTTTAAAGAGCAATCTTAAAGCCTTCTTTACCTTCCTCTGCATGTAAAGCCAAAAATACCAATCAACATCGTTCAGATGGCAAGGCATTGCATTTGCACAGTTACATTACCTTTATTTGACCACAATCTAATCTTGTCAATTCACTAAAACTGGGCCAAATTTCATTATATTATGCATGGACATTGAAAGTTGAAGACAATGAAATTAAAATGCTCCTAATCCTTCAAACCTTCACATGAAGTCATCCTTGAATTTAGTAAGTTTGCTTTAGAAGTGCATTACATTATACGTTAACAAGTAAAAAACAACAGATTTAGCTAGTGAAAAACATTCTCATTAAATCAAAAGAGAAAAAGCTCAGTTGTGCTATCTTAAAGGAATCAGTAAAACCAATACTAAGGTTTCTTGCCTACCAAAGCATCAACTGTGAATAAACAGATTAAAATTACCTAAAGGTTTATTTAAACAGAAGAGGTGCAAGCAGAAGAAAAGGATAGCCATGTACACATTTAACAAGGAAAGCCAAATTTGATTTTCATCTAAAAAATAATGTCAATAGCAATTTTGATTCCTCATATATTTAAGATAAGCTGTACCTTGTTATATCTTTTAGCTTAAAAATTTTCAGCAAGCTCCAATTTTGTGTTCTGTTTGCTTATCATTACAAAACTATCCAAACATTTCAATCATACACTCCATTTTGTCAGGTAGCTTTACAGTTAAAAAAAAAAAAAAACCACCAAACAAAAAAACCCAACTATACCCAAAAACCCGATAGTCAAGCCAAGTACTGTCAAGAGACAGGAAAAAAGAAAATAACCATCCCAACAATGCACACAACCGAAAAATAAAGATGTAGTGTTACTACCTCAAAATCACACTTTCACAAAAGAGATGAAGACCAAGTCAACAAAATCCCTGTAACCTGGTAAAGCACCTAAATGTCAGCTTTTGGACACTTGGACATTTGACTCATTGATCCTTTCACACTCCAGAGTCCTCCTCACTCCCTCCTACAGCCCAGAAGAAAGAGGAAAGGGGAAGTATGGACCGCAGTTCCTGGTCCCGGGGTTATTTCCACATTTGTGAGGAGCTCTATTCCTTCGGAGCGTGTGAGATGTCTCCTCATAGACCACCTCTTCAGCTCCAAGCGCACAGCAAACCAGAAGGCCTTAAGCAGAAGATAGGCACCTGGGTAGGACAGGCTACACTCACTCTGGACACGGACGGGATCCAGCACAACCAGAGGAAGCTATGAGTGCCCACTGCATTTTGAGGTCTCCTGTACTAGGCGCAGGAGGATGGGGTTAGACAGTGGAATCAAAATCATACTTTTATCATGATCTTGGACTTCAGCTCAGGTCTACATCAGTTCCTTTAGGATCTAGTCTTTAATTTTTATTTTTTAATGTATTTTTTAAAACAATCTAAGAGGTGGAGTCAGCAGCTTTCACAGAGTCTCTGAATAGAGAATCAGTAGATTTCAAAAATGGAACCAGACCTTTTCACATAACATTTCGGAGAATCTTGTGCACAGGCATACTCCTCGCAGGAGGAACATCTACAGGGTAATGGTTTGTTTTCACAGATCAGGAGCTGTTCTAGTGGAACTCCACAAAGTATAATAGGCCAAGGCAGGCTGCACTTCTCGATTGACTTAGACATAAAAAGACTTTTATGGCATCTGCTCAGCATAAAAATTAAGCCTTTATTGAAATCTTCTTGTAATTGAGCTGGATACACGTGCACAAATATATTGCATACTAAGTATTATAGCCTGGCTCCTGCAAAGACTTGTATACATGTTTATTATTATGTATATAAAAGAAATTCCATGGTTTCAAAAGCACTCTTCATGAATGCGAATTTAAGCACATGGGTGGGTCTTTGCAGGACTAGGACCCATACGCTACTGAGCAGCACTGCCTGCTGAAAACTTTTTACCTTCGTATACTACCAGTAGTTTATAAAACCCCCTCAGCTGACTAACCCTTGCAACAGAGAAGGACTTGCTTCCAGCTGAGGAGCTGGCGTTCAAGTACACTTTTCACACTGCATATATCTATGCTAAACTTAAATCCAGATTAAAATGAGCTACTTCAGTAACATTTAATCAAACACAGCCTCACTGGATATGAAGAGAAACAGAATGAAGAGCAGCCCCTTTGGCTGTAGTGGTACAAAACAAACATAGAAAAAGGAAACCATAGAGTTACCAGAAGTATGTAGAGAACTTTTTTTTTTTTTTAATATTAAATACTTTCTCCAAGATTGGAGGAGCCGCTGGCGGCCAAGACAGTTTGCTAAGTGTACAAAAGCAGATGTATTTCACAGAAAGCCATTCCATACCTAAGTTACGATAACTGACTCACGGGCTTCTGCTAGACAAGAACGACCAGGAGAAAAGTCAGTTATTAGTATTAACGTTGATTGCTAATTAACCCTCGTGAACAACAGTGCACCAAAGCGACTTCTGCTACTACTACAGAAACATTTAAAAGGCACGTTTAAAACTGTAAGTATAATGTACATACAAAAGCTCAATTTGCTCAGTACCGAGATCAGTCCTGCAGTTCTCGCTCTGGCCTTGATCCGCACCAGTAGATCCTCTGAGGTTGCAGCGAGCCGGTCATGCTTTCAAACTTCTCGCACGCAGAAAGTGGCAGAACTGATGGCCACAAGCTCTGTCACAGATTTTGGGGACTATCTTTTAGCTGATGGGCTGTGCTTCAAACTGTACGTTTGCAAAGCTCCCAACTTTTGTATCATGACCCATTAGATACACACAAGTGCCCTCTGCCTGTAAGCAACTCTGGCACAGCCTCCTAAAGAAACCAAAAAAAGTTCAAGAAAGTACTGCCAATAACAGAACAGGGCCTAAAGCTTATTTGCATTACTATAATATCAACGCACGCTTTATTTTACACCATGTAACAAGTACTAGATGTCAGCTACAGACCCCCCAGAGGGCAAGAGCAAAAGCTGTATAATCTGTATTTTGTCACTCATATTTGATAGGGCATTCTCAGCTGGATAACCAGAGAGCAGTCCCTCCTGGGACTGCCTCCCCCCGCATCTGTCCCCAAAAAGACCTGACTACCTTCTCTCTTAATATGGAGGTTGGCAGGTGGTGACTTGTGATTTGGGGGGAGCCATTTTATATGTATATTTTTCCAAACTCTAAAGAACTTCAGCATATAACAGTGCTTTCGGAATAACCAAACCCAGTAGTGATTATCTGCATAGAGTTTAAAGAGAAAAGAACTGGTTTCTGGTAGAAGTATTTCTTTCAGCTATGGTTTCAGGCCGCATGCCAAAAATCCCAGAAAACTTTCTGGGCAACAACATACTGAAACTGAGCCGTCACCGGTCACGGTTCGTTCCCACCTTGTTAAAGTTACCAACAGCCGAAGAGTTGCTTACAATGGAAACGTACGATTATTTTACGCAAGTGAGAGACACAACTTCTCGACAGGAAAGCTCCAGCACGCAGTATATCCACATACCACACGTACATTATGTAACGCTTGCCCCAAACACACTCCGATGAAGCGAGCTAGTTTGAGATCTTAAAAATTCATTGACTTTGCCGCATCCGAAACGAGAGCAGATGTCACTCCTCCCTGCCTCGCTGCGACCTTTTCTGCGTAACTCGGCGTTACATATTTGCTGAAGACGAACGGCCGGTTTAGGCTTGACTGTAACTAACAAAGAACAAGGTAAACCCCTGGGCGGGGGGAAGACAAACACGGGCACGCCGCGGTGTAAATACGAGCAGCCCGGCAGAGAGCCCTGCCCGCTCCTAGCCGTTTACAAATACCTCCCGATTATACAAACGCCGCGGTATCTGGGTGTCTAGCAGATTAAATTCACGGGCTGGACGGACCGTCCCGAGGCTTGTTTATCGCAGGTCACCGACTGGCATTTGTAACCCAAGCTTAGCTATTTTCGTGATTTACAAACAGCAGCGTACACGCCGCTGAGCTGCAGCTGCACAAACTGCAGAGCATAACGAGCCCTACGCAAATATTGCCTCTCGCGCACACAGAGCAAAAGGCATACCTCGGACTGTTTCAAAGTCGGCGCGGGTGGCTGATAGGCGCGGGGACGCGCCCCAGCCCAAACTCGAGCAAACTCGGCGGCGGCGCCTCCTTACCTGCTCGGCGGCCGCCCGGGCAGCGCGGCGGCTCCGGCTTTGTGCGCTCCCGCGGGAGGCGGCT
>NW_008825306.1:3241948-3250076 GCF_000699105.1 Pygoscelis adeliae
CCCCCAGAAGGACTCGGGGCGGGAAGGAGTGAGTGGGGAGCGGCGCTCAGGCAGGCTTTGCACGCGTGGGCCTTGAAGCTCCTGCCTTCCCCCTTCCAGCCCTCCTGCACGTCGGCGGGGTGCCCCCCTGCTTCCCTGTTGCCCCTCTTCCGCCCTTCCGTAACCCTCTATTCGCCTCCCTCGGTCTTGCGTTACGGCATCGCTTCTTCTCCTGCCCTCCCTATCTTCACTCCTCCTGCTTTTCCCGTTTCAGCCCCTTCGGTCTCCCGCTCGCTGTGTGACCCTCACTTCTAGAAGGGTGGTTATCCCTGCCCCTCCAGCTGCGCGGAGGGCTGCTGCGGGGGACGTGATGGAAAAACAGCCATGGTGCCACCGCCATGCACGTGCCTTGCTGGAAAGCAAGCGGGAGAAAACCTGAAGACGGTTTGAAATGCGGCGGTTGGTGCTTGGCAGATGTGGGAAAGCCCTTCTGGTGTCTGCTGTAAGAGAGAGAAGGGGCAGGGAGCGCACCGCGCTGTAGGAAGCAATGATGAGTACCGTCAGGACGGTTGGGGCTACCAAGAGGTGTTGAATGGATCGCACCGGACCAAGTAGGCTTAAGAACGGTGTGAGTATTGGAAGTGATCTGCAGGTGCTCTTGCATGTCATAGCGGATGGACAATTTGCAAAATTATTTTTGCCTTAGACTACGTATATTTAAAATTATCCACATTCCAAAAAGTATATACAAATACTCCTGGTACCAGTGGGCACCTGCAGAAACGTCAAAGGGAGGCGTCCCTCTAAAACTGTGACAACAGTACCTAAGGACTCTTACAAACAGGGGAAATGATGAAAAATAGCAATAAATGAGAATTGATACTATTTTCGAGTTGCTGTGCTTTTTTGCTACTTGTACACCTTACTGAAGGAGTACGTGAGCAGATTCATTGGAGTCAGGATTACTCAGATTGTTAATGGTAAGAGGATCAGGAGCTGAGAGAGGGAGAAATAGCACAGATTCTTGATTTTGATAGATAAGTAATTGTATTTAAATACTGTATGTGGAATCACAGGCCTATGCCTTACCTCTGGCATAATAATATTATAATTACATTTTGCAAGGAAAGTCCTTTTCATCTGAGACTCTCAAACATTTTACAAACACCACACCTTAACAAAGTAAGTCATTACCCCCATTTTGCATATGGCTACACTGAGGCACTAAGAAGTGACACCATTTAAGATGTTAGCTTGAATTATACTTGACCACGTGTAGGTACAGAGCTTTGAGTAACAATCTGGAAGAAACATCAGGTGTCAGAATGAGATGATAAGATGGATCATAGAGCCGCTGTGCTCTGAATTCATACAGTTCAGCTTTATGCCAGAAAACAGCTTTCCCCTACTGAGTGGAAAGTTGCATGAGAGGGTAGCACGCATCAAAACTAGGGTTTAACTTGTTTGGTTCCTGTCAGGTTCTCCCCGTGCTGGGGCAGGTGCGAGGATGTTGTTTTTAAGACAATAAATATTGACTTTTGCATCTGTGCCTCAAGGTGGTGTGCTGGCTACCTTAAGTTTTTTAGCGGAATTCCTGGTTTGCAGCCGGTCACTTCCATAGGTCTCTCTGCATTTGGAGTAAACTTACTTAATGACCTTAACTGCAAATGAAGTAAGGTAGCAAGGTGCATAAACATGCTGACAGGTGGGAAGATTTGGAGGGGAGATTTTATGTATTGGTTACCCACAGGATGGGGTCCCCTAGAAGAAATAAAGCCAGCTAGAAAAAATAAAATCAGACTACTTGTCAGCAAGAGCTTTTACTAAAAGGTCAGCTCAACAAACTCTGCAAAATGAAATGTATTTCAAACTTACCCAACCAAGAGAAGCTCCTGAAACTGGGAATGGTGAAGATCATTACTTTTTCAGGAGATTACTTAATGCGGTGATTAATGCCTGTATTAGACTCTCAGAGATTGTAGCAGTAGGTGCTTTGGTAATACCAAGCTTCCCATAGACTATAGCCAGTTAGTGCAAAGAGCCTTCCATAAGGAAATCTGTTGTGTTGGTGCTACTACCGCTTTCTAGGACCATTGAAACCTGGAATCTTTACATAGATCTTTGTTCCCCAAGAGCTCTCAGGAGTATACAACCCTGGGATTAAAACCAACAGTTCCTACCTGCTACCTGGGGAGTGGTTTCATAAAATAATAAAACTAGACTAGATGTTCCTCACGCTGTTTCAAAAATGGGATGTTAAAATGATATAAATCATTGATTTGGTTCCAAACTCCTGTGCTGGTTCAAATTTGTCCAGAAAACTTTGATGGTTAATCTTCTATCAATCATATGTAGGATGGATTATGTATTATCTTTCTATGCTGCTAGGGAATCATGTTACAGCAATTTTTTTTTTCCTGAAAGGTGACAACTCTAAATTATATTTGGAGACTTTATTGACTTGCTGTAATGATTTATGGAATTTACCTCCAAAATATTCTCTCTGCTCTGGTATAAGTTAATTTTTATACTGGTTCCTTCTACAATTTCATGAGGATTATTATATTAAGATGCTCTACAAAATAGTAGAGTAGATGGGAAATAACTTATTGACACAGGACTGTACCTCAGTTCCCTTAGCTACCAGTCTTCAGTCTGATCTTGGGCATGTTGCAGCACATCCCTGTGTCTTAGTTTTCTCCTCTGAAAATTGAGATAATGATAGTGATCTTAAAAAGGTGCTTTTTGATTTGCAGATGAAAGCACTATATAGGAGAGAGACTTTTTTTTTTTTTCCCAAATTGTGGATTTGACAGGCCTGAATGTTGTCTCAAAACCCTTGTGAAAATAAAGCCCAACACCATTCAGCTTGACCAGATGGTTAACTATCAGCAGAGGAAAACTGATTTTATCTGGGTCAAAATACAGGACACATTTATTATGTCAGTGTTATCTGAAGCTATGTGCAATGAATTTTGAAGTGTCTTAGCACCTTGCTAGCAAGACCTGTATTAAACATATTTTGAAGGTGTTTAAAGCAAGGCTAAAGTAATTCTAGAGTCTTGTTATAACATGGAAAAATCTCAGTCCTTGTTGGTTGGTGAAACCGTGTCATAACCTGTTTCACATAAAACTGTCTTTAAACTGTGCTTAAGCAACAGCTGGTGGTTTCTCCTGTGAACAGTAGATGATGTTTAATTAGCCTTACAGTCATCTACATTACAATCAAATCAAAGAATGCAGTTGCAACACATTCCCGATTTGTATTGTAAATGTGACCCTAACTGTGTTCCTAAAATCTCTGTCATGTGCTACAGCTGGGTACACTGACCTGATTGTAACATAAGCAAAACTTAGTACACTAGCAGAAATTCCCATTCCTAAAATCATATTTGTTCTATATAAATTGATACTTTTAATGTTTGAAGCTTACCACAAGCAAAAATAAAAGGTTTACTTCTCTAGTATTCTGTGCTCTCATTAATTATTCCATTTAATAGTGCTTCTCAAAATCATCTCTTAGAAAAGGAATTTGGATTACACAATCTTGGAAAACAAACCTGTTGCCACCAAGCATGAGCTAACATGTTACAGTACTCTACGGCTTATCACAAGTAAGCCAGCACCCAGTTTTGTAGACCAGAAAAAGCCTTGGTTGATTATCCGTGCAAATAAACTATGCTGTGTTGAATATTCTAGTTTGCTTAGAGTTGTATTCTGCCCGAGGACTGACTTAATACCTGTGCCTCTTTTCAGCTCTTCAGTAAGAGTTGTAAAATGAAAAACTTTTTAGCATTTGATTCCACGGTTGTAAATACTCCAAATGGGATTTAGACGAGCAATATACCTTTCCATGCAATTGTTACTGCTGTCCAAGCTAGAATAATCTAAGGACAGAATGAGTAACACTTTTCCAGTTTTCATGGATTATCAATTTGGATACTTTTAAATGTATCATTTAGCATGGTCATTAAGACTCCAGATTTCTGAAAAAAGTGGACTCCTGAGCAAAAAAAATTCACTAGCTTTTAACAGAAGTTAATTTAGCAGCATGCCTAGAAGTCAGCGTACACCACTGATTTGTAGGTATTTTAGCGGCTGCTCACTTCTGATAATCATAATCTTTATGCATCTCAGCATGGATTTAAGTGTCTGACTGCGGGCACCCAGCTGAAAATATTTTGTTGCCACTTAGAGATAAATGGTTTCTTGAGAAAGCAAAGAGCTAATGTTATAACCTAAAATGTGGTTTTGGGACAGTCACAAACTTGTGTAACTTGAATGGAGCCATTAATGTTTGCTTATCTCTGTGAAAGGGGTGTAAGACCATGCTTGGATATGAGAGTACTGTGAAACTCTGAATTTTAAGACTTTCTGAAATTAACAGTGAAGTGCACTGTAAAAGAATAAAACCTCAGCTAGATGTACCTCAGCTTTTTTAAGTCTGTATATTGTTTCTAAAAGAGTCCTGATTATCATTCTTACTTTTGGTCAAAATTAACAGGAAACTTGCTCTGAGTTAGAGCAATTTGGGAATGCTGAGAGGTATATATAAATATTGATTATTTTCCATGCTGAGTATCATTTGCATGATACACTAGATACCATACACTAGATACCCTGGAAAGATTTAAAATACAAACATTTTCCTGGAAAGGACTAATACAAAAATGGTATGAGAAATACCAATAAAACTGTTGGAATTTAGACTTGGAAGAGGTGAGGAGATCAAGTGATCGCCAAAGTCATTAAGATGTAGAATGCAGTTGTTTTGTCCTTGCATATTTATTTGTTCTATTGGATCATTTCAGTTAGTGGTTCATAAACTATGGCTGTTTGAGATGGGTTTCCCACTGCAATTAGTTGGGTGACTGAAAACTCACTCTAGAACTTGGCTGTAAAAATGGCAGAAGTAATGTTGAGGTGGTTACGATGTGTGTAAGATAAGGAGGCGTACTTTTGTCTTATCTATTCAACCTTTTAACAGAGAAACACTGGAAGATTTTAGAGACAGCAATAAGATAGGTAGAGGCTAATAAGTAATTTGATTAGTTTGTCATGAATGATGTAGATGATGTTCTTAATTATTTCACTGACTAATAAGATTTGACCAGTAGGTGAACACAATAAGAAGCAAGTATAGATTCTCAGATAATGCCTACATAAGTTTTATACATATAAAACTTTCTATATATATAAATATATATAAAAAAATAAATATGTGTATTTTATATATATATATGGGCCATAACAAAAGAGAAACAAAGTATGAGCTCAGGGCTTTAATTTAGGTAGTTCATAGGAACATTCAAATGGAGATTAGGCACAGCAAGGGCAGCCATGATAAACGATCAAGAACTTAGAATAGAGGGGTCAACAAAGAAGCAAAACTCAGACTTTTGAAGGCAATCGTGCAGATGACAGCCACGTAGTACTGTGAGAGTTGGCCTTTGAGGAAAAGAGAAATTAAAAAGTAGTTAAAAAAAAAGTTAATGAAAGAGTTAAAGGTGATAGAGGGAAGAAATTACTGAATGTAAACCAAAGAAAAACCAGATCTAGAGAGCCCTAACAAGAAAAAGGGGGTAACGTAACTCACCAGCAGGTATTTTCTACGTGCCCCATTTAAAAAAAAGTTGGTGGTAAAGATGGAAAGAGGCAGAGGTGGCTATGAAAGGCGTATGCCTTTTAGTTTATATGTAGTGCACTTATGTCTTAACCACTTTTCTCTCTTGCTTGAACAGAATGATACTCAGAGTAGATGTACCCTGATCTAGTTAAGAGTACAATCCTAACAACAATGGGGGCCAAAGGAGATGCAAGCTATGGACCCATGAAGGTCAGGGAGGAGTAGGCCATAAAGGAAATAGGTTCCCATTTTATCAAATGCTCCCTGAAACCTGATAACTCCTTGCGCATAAGATACAGCAGTATTTGATAGTATCATGAATGTATTTTTTGGTGTTAATATTTGTAGTGTGAAAGATTTGCTTGGTGTGGCCATTTCTAGCTGGCAGCAGAACTATAGAGAGAGGGAATTTACCATTAAGAAAAAAAAAAAGAATTCCAATCTTATTTACAGTTCACTAACTGATAATTTGAAGCCCTAGACAATAAGGACTTGATGTGTCATATTATAATGCAATTGCTGTAATTATTTATCATTTTCTTCACTGCACATTAATTCTTTAAGTGTTATGCTAATGCCTATATTCACACTGTTTAAAAATAATGTTTTTAGAACAGGAAGGAAAGACGTAAATACCCTTTCACTACTGTAACCATTGCTATAGCTGCAAACCATTCACAGCTCTTCAGGTCAAGACAGTATGTGCGCACTTAAATAACAAACATTTTTTATATGTTTGCTTTCTTCTTCCACCCTACCAATATACTAACAAGTGTTAAACAACTAACACCCCCCTCCCCTTGTTTTCAATCCTTTATATTGTTAAATAATTTTACTATTGTTTATGGTAATGAGTCTATCTGTGTAACTGCTCAGCAGCTTTAAATTCAGAGGTTAACACTTCTGCAGAAGTTTGTAGATTATTAAAAATCACAATAATGCTACACTGCATGCAAAGGTCAGAGAATATTTTCCTGTGATGAAAATTATTCAGAGTAATTGCACTTAATATGTGAGACACTTAAATGAAAGCAGAAGCTGTAAGATAGTTTTATCCTTGTAAAACACACAAGTTATAAAACACAAGAATGCATCTACTATGGGAAGGTTTCTTACTATCATTTATGACAGATAGGTGTTAGGGATTAGAGCATGGGGACTTAGGGTCTTGTTACATAATGTTTTAACCGATCTAAGCTGGTGTTGCCACAGTCCCGTCCACTCCCTCCTGCACATCCCCGTTCCATCTGTTGAGCTGGGTCAGGCATTTATCTGACCCCACAGTGCAGCAGTTTGGAGACCCAAGCTGCATAAAAGCTGACGTTACCAGAAAGGTCTTTGCCTAGTATAATACCCCTTACCAGTTTAACCATCTCACTGGCAGTTCAGATCAGCACAGAGGTTGTCATAAGGGAGCAGTGGCAGCATGCAGGCGGGGGACAGGAGGGAGGGTGGGAATGTGGCAACATTGCCTTGAGGTGTTTTAAACTGCCACGGAGCACCCATGGGTTCCTGTCCAGCACCTGCATGTGATTCACTGTGTCACCTTAGACGAGCCAGGTAACCTCAGTCACCTCTCAGTACTAGGAAACCTACCCACTGGTGTTTAATAGGCTGTACTAGACAATCTGATCACCAAACAATAGAGCAGCTGTAGGTATTTTATCCACTAATACGTTCATCCACTTGAGCCCAGTCAATATGAGCACTTCAGTAGCAGTTTCCCTTAAGTAGGTAAGAAATACTGTAATACTCACTAGAGAAACACCCTGTTTCCTTTGGGAACAAAGTTACAGTTTAGAATTTGTGATATGCTGTGGTCTCTGATTTTGTTAACGAACTGTAAAAAAGATTGTGCAGGTCACTTCAACTTTTTTTTAAGAGCGTAAGACTAGACAGTTAAGAAATCTAAGGTGTAAGGTTCTCTATGCATCCTAATGGCGCTCTCCTCTACGTTTGTTCTGTTCACTGGACAAGGTACGGGTTCTGTGGAGAAACGCAACTGTATGAAGGATAGGAAATCCAAGGGTATATAAGCAATCAAATGTACTTTACAACAGTAGCTCACTGGGCTTTACTAGCACAGACTCAACCTTGCAACTCCAGTACTAACGCCTAAATTGCCACCTTCTCAGTTACCTACTTGCATTAGCAGAGATGGAGAATTTTGTTTTCCAGAGGCAAGAGGCATCACTTAGTACAGGGTGGGGTGTAGGTGAGGCTAAGGGAAACATTCCGGCTTTCTTTTTCACCCCCAGCCTGGCAGAGCTTCTGCCTGTCTAGTGCCGCAGCTGGGAAGCTAGAACCACGTCAGATGCAGAGCGCCTGGCCCATTTCTCTCTTTCTCTGGGTGAATGGGGTTGCTCCAGCTCCTCAGGTGCTCTTTGATGTGTGTACATATGTGTGTATATATATATAGATATATGAAATAGGCTTTACCTGACGGATTCCAAGTCTGGCGAGGAAGAATACAGGGGAAAAGCTCCATCTGGTTTCTGCTCCTTGTAGTGTCCAAGCAGAGTG
>NW_008825306.1:3250109-3252330 GCF_000699105.1 Pygoscelis adeliae
GATTTTGTTCCATCGTGTGCTCTGACATAAGCTGCAGTAATATTAATTCAACCTTTAATGGTTTTTGTATTCTACTTACTGTTCTGGCCCTTTACCAAAAATTATAGTAAGGAATGCAGGTGAGAAAACGTAAATTGTGATTTTTAACATTTGGTAAGAACTGAATAGAATTTCAAGGACAGAGAAAAGCCACTTCACAAGGCTGAGGTAGTTTTCTCTGCTCAAAATCATGGGGTGCTCCAAATCAGGGTATTTTGAGAGCCTCTTAGAAAGACCTCAAGAATTCTAGCCAGCAGAGTAATAAAAATAATTACAAGTGTTAGGCAAACTGATGGTTGCTATTAACATCCTTTATAACTTGTTATTATTTGTTCAGAGTATTTGACCTTATTCTTGTATCTTATACTTCAATCTTACATTTACTAATATTTTTGTAACTTACACTTACTTCTGATAACTAATATATGTACTACTTATGAAGCTACTGTGCAAAATAAGGTTGACATGGCAAAAGAAAAAGCAAGTTTCTGTACTCTTCATGAGTCCTTTTATCTGTCATGGTAATTAGTTAATTGCTGCAATAGTCAAGTAAAGGATGCCAAATATGAAAGAATCCGTTTGTAAATCATTATCAACAGAAACCCAGTACAAATCTGATCATTCTTAGAAATAGCCTTCAGAACGAGTGTTCTCTCATATTTAAGTTTACAACGGCAGTCAGGTTCCTTTTTTTTTAGCCTCAGCTATCCAGGCATTCATCAGACTGCATCTTAAAAGCTCTGCACGCACCAGCTGATTTTCATTTTTCATGCCTTGTAAGAACCCTGAAGGCTGTCTCTACCCATTTTTCCCCGTCTGAAAAATATGCCACCGATCTTGGAAGTTAAAGCTGTTTTGCTGAAGCCTTCCCTGAGGCTTCAGGGAATGCATCATCATGATGCAGTAGTTTAAATGCTAGTGCTCCCTGTCTATCAGTGGCCCCACTATAATAGCATCTGCAGTAACTGAAAACTCTTTCAACTTCTACAATTAACTAACATTTGTTACTGTCAAATGAGAAACGCTTATTGAATATAACATATATTTATTTCTTACAGAACATTTGACCCTTGTCCCCCAAGTGGGAGATCCCCTTCAGTTTAGACTGGTCGTCTGCTTTCATGAATTATTTGCCAGTACTATGTTAGGGGTTTTCCACTCTTCCACTAGTTCCTGCTCCTCTGCTGTTCTGTGCTCTCCCCTCAGTAACACCTGCACAGTCATCTCTAAGAGTGCATGAAGTTCATCATGGAATTTTCTAGCTTGCTTTTTTTAATTGTCATTTGTTAAGAGGTATTTATGGTGGATCAGTTCCATCAACTTGATGGCTTGTTGTTTTTTTCTGGAGCTAGTTTAGAGGTTTTATAACAATGTGCTAGTGAGTTTGTTGCACCATATTTATTTATAATTAGAGCTCTTGCAAGCTGATTGGTGAGCTGTTTAACTTATCAAGGAAGATTTGTTTAACTCAATTTCCTAAATATGATTAGAGAACAGTGCTTGAGTAAATATTTTCAGAATGATTATGAGAGACAAGATGTTTAATTAGGTGGAATAATAATCAGATCAGTAATTCCCAGACTCTGACGGAAAACACCATTTTGTTTCAAACCCGACACCCCCCCTCAGGTCGGGGGGAGGGCAGGGAGGGGAACACCGGAGGAAGCGTTTGGAAATCAGTCACGGGCACCCAGGGAAGTTCACGGCAGCTGTCAAATTCTTAAGCCTTCGCTGTTGGCATTTGCATTCAGCGATCAGCGTTAGAAAATACTTTTCGTGTTTCTATTTTAGGGCAGAAAATGTGCAATGTTGGGCTGAATTGCCTTCCCCCCCCTCAAAAAAACCCCAACCCCCAGGAGCAGTTTAGGCAGAACCGAATACTAAACCACTCCGCGATCCTTCTGCAGATGTTTTCAAGTGAATGGGTTATCATCAGGACCGCATCGGGACACGTTCCTTTTCTTTTTCAAAACTCAGGTTCTCTGTGGGATGCAGAAAGTGATTTCGGATAAAAGGCCTGACGCTGCCGTTATACCTCGTCCCCGACACCTGCTGCCCCTCCAGCTGCGCTTTCCTCACAGCCCTCTCCTCTCCTCTCCTCTCCGCCGGCCCGGCCCGGCCCGTACTGGGTTTTTTTTCTCTGAAGATTATGGATAAGGCTCAAATGCCAAAACAGACAGCA
>NW_008825306.1:3252847-3290079 GCF_000699105.1 Pygoscelis adeliae
CAGGCAACCCGAGCGGGCCGGTGCGCTGCGGCGCCCTGCGCGCCTCGCAGCGCCTTCCGATGACGCCTTAACAGAGCGAGTAAGCGCCGTTGGCAGGGCGCTGCCCCCGGCTTTCCCCTAGGGCCGGGGTGCGTGCGGTGCCTGCCTTCGGCCCGTGAGGGGGCGGCGTGCTGCCCTCCGGCAGGCGGCAAAGCCGGGGAGCCCCTCCCGGAGCCAGGGTCAAGCCCAGTGAGGTTCCTGACACCCCGAGCCCCTCCAGTCCTGGGTGGGCTGTGCCCGTCCGTCGTCGATGTCTAGTTTTAGTTACTTTGAGGTAATTTCTCTCTCACAAATAATCTCTGAGCTGTGCTGGTGTCTCGGGAAAGTGAGCCCGTGCCGCATCCTCTAAAGGCTGGGTCACTACAACAACAAAAAATAAAATCGTATGAGTGCGCTGATCTTAGAGGTCTTTTCCAACCTTAATGATTCTATGAGCGTGTCCGGCTTGTATTGAAGGACTGAGTTGTCGTACAGCTGTTTCTGCCGGTAGAGAGCGTTCTCGGTGCCCCGAGCTCAGCAGTATCGGTTTGAAAAACTTCTGTAAAGAAAGCAGCATAGCCGCCACCTAAAACAAAGCCATGGGTTTTCACAAGGCTTTCGGGTTAAACACCGCTGAAGTACAATGCAGTCGTAAGTGCTAATGACTATCTGCAGTGTGAACATCAAAATAAGATGTTGAGAGAAACTTGCTGAAATACAGCAGTCATGCAATTATAAGAATATAAATCCTATTACCGTTAGCAGATTGATTAACATGAGGCTTTAAAATCTCAGCTGGACAGATGTGTGTCAAAATTGGACCTAATAGTAAAAGTTGCTGCTTGGTGTTTAGATCAGGAAGTCTGCATGGTTGTGAAATACTGTATTCTAATCGCTGCTAAGCTTGAAAATGCAATTTATTTAAAAGGGAGCTTATTTAACCTCTTTCAAGGTCTAACTGTAGTTGTCTGTGTTTCAGGCTTAGTACTATCCATTTTGTATTAAACAAGAATCCTGTCGATATGAGCTGGGCTGTGGAGGAATGGAAAGAAGGCCTCTCCCCCAGAGTCCTTCAGAAGATTAATGAGCTGGAAAGTCAAGTAGACAAGCTTAAAAAGGAGCGTCAGCAAAGGCAATTCCAGTTAGAGTCTTTAGAGGCAGCTTTGCAAAAACAGAAACAGAAGGTAACGTAGGCACTGTGGTCATTTCCCTAAAATGCCATTCTCCATGCCAAACGTGTTTATAAAGATGTATTATCTGGTGGTTGTTGGGGGGTGGGTTAGTGTTTTGTTTCTTTCCACTGACTGACTGGAAAGGTAGCACAGAAATATAAACTGCTTGTCTTCATCTTACTTCATACTCTCCCTTCTGTTTAGTTCTCATTGACTGTTAATAGAATTCCTGCCTCCTACCCATGTTTGGCATGATTGTCCATCTCCATGTGTTTATGTTTACTTTGAGGCTTTCCTATGTCTCTGTGATTAGGAAAAGAAATTACTCTATTGTTACGCCTGTTAAAAATCTTGATAATGACTAGGCCTGTTTTATATAACAGAGCTGTACAGTTGACAGCCTCTTACTGTTTCACCTTGCCTGCAGATAACTATCATCTTTTACTTAGTTTATGTAATTCTCCATTTTTTCCTTGTAGAGACTGTATTTTGGGATTTGGTTTTCTTTTTTGTTTTTAGTGCTGTAATTTTACACCTCACCTGACTCTACCGTGTCAGCTCTCTAGCCAGGAAACCAGAGACCCACTTGGTCAGGGTCCTGCCATGCCAGGGCAGAAGTGATGCATTTGGTTGAATTTTGTTTTGTAATGTTTGAATACAGCTCAGGGGCAACTTACAAAGGTTGCCTTTTATTCCCTTTAGGCTGCTACAACCTTCTAGCAAAACTTAAGCCTACTAGTTTTCTTTGAGTTTCTTCCTGTGAGTTTCCAGGTACTGATTTCAACCAACCAGAGGAACTGCTGTGCTCCCCAAACAAAAAGAAGGGGTGCGCTTGAATAAGCGTGCTTTGAGTTTTAAAGCACAGCAGCTAATAATCACTACTTTTCAGTCAAAAGAATAATGTTGTACAAAGATATAGCCTGACTGTAGCCTGCCCCTCAGAAGCTGGAGGGGAGGAGAAGGACATCTCTACTGCCAGTCTCTATTTCCAATTTCAGAGCCATGACTCTTGCTAATCATTGTGCATTCCTTGGTTACTGAGTCAAGGTATTCTGGTTGCTAAAGTTGATAGGCTGGAAAGAGAAGCGAGATGATGAGCAAAGAATGTGAACTAGGGTGGATTATCAGTATTTAACAATTTCTATTTATTGACTAGACACAAGCTCATCAAAAAAATTCATTAATCCTTAATGTCACTGAGTTGAGTTTTAGGAAATGTGGTTTTGTTCACACCCAAGCATATTTAAACAATGTGTTTATCTGAGGTTTCCAGTGCTGTCAGGATTTTGAAATGCTAGGAAGAAAATAACAGTATGTGAACTTTGTGTTATTAAAATAATAATTGCACAGAAGTGTAGAGAGGACTTGAGACATTTTTGAAATGGTCTATATTCCAACTAGGTTGAAAATGAAAAAAATGAAGCTGCAACGCTAAAAAGAGAGAACCAGAGCTTGATGGAATTGTGTGATAGTCTTGAGAAAGCAAAGCAGAAAATATCACATGATCTTCAAGTAAAAGAATCTCAAGTCAACATTCAGTCAGGGCAGCTGAATTCCAGCAAGAAAGACATTGAAAGGCTAGAACAAGAACTGAAAAGGTAAGGACTTGCTGTATGTCTCTAACCTATGTACAATAGGTTTTTTCCTCATGTTTTGCTCATTTAATGCGTCCTTCATGGTCTTCTAGTTTCTCTTCATCTCATACTTCATTCAGATTTTGTGACCAAAATCTCAAAACGTCAGCCTGTTTTTACATACACACATGCATATATGGACTTCTACATAAATCTGTGTGCCACTTGAAGCAGTTAGCACCTATAGTTCCTGTTTAACTCAGGGGGAATTCTGCAGTGTCATGTGAAAAGGGAGCCATTCTGTCATTTTGTTAGCTTTGTTTGTTTACAACTGAGTCACTTGGCAAAAGTAACCTGCAAAGAGCTTGGAGTTGCAGGGAAAATACATGGACAATTCAGTCTGTAAAATCAAGTCTACCAATAAAATATGACCGCTGGGAAGAAGGAGGCATGAACATCTATTGGAGTGGAAGAGGAAGCTGCCAAAAGCAATGGTGCTGTGACTGAATCACTGAGTCCAGTTACTCTGGTAAAGAAGTGCCTAATTCATAACACCTCAACTTGTAAACACTGTTATTACTGAGGCAGTATGTGTGTACTGTCTGTAGAGGTGGAATGCAATTCATACAATAAAGGAATCTTCTGTAATGCAGACACATCTAAAATCCTTCATCTGAGGGTGCTACACAAATGGAGCAGTTGCCCATAGTGAAGTGAATGTTGTCATCTGTTAAACTTGCTCGCGTGCTAAAGCCACCCTCCATTCTTGAATAAAAGTATTTCTGAAACTTTGTGTTCATCAATAAGGCAATAAACTGTTGTGCTAATACTAGTAATGCAGAATTACTGTCACAGAGAGCAGTGAGTCTGTGACACCAGGTTTCTTAACCGTTTGGTTTTGTTTTGTTTTTCATGGCCTGTTTTTCTGCTTCCTTTAACTTTTGGATGCTATGTCTCATATGTGTCCTAATAGAAGCAAATAAAGAGGAAGCTGTGTTGGTCTTTCTGTTTTTTCCCTTTGACCTCCCCCCTTTCTTCTTTGGGAGAACTAAAGATAGTTGAAGTACTTGCTGTGAGAAGATTCTAAATTTCAACAAAACAGTTTATGGCATGTAGAAACACCAGCTTAGTGTAAGGAGTTCTTCTGTCAAAGAAGAATCTAGTGAGATTCAACGGAGTTGATACAAAAAACATGAGTGTGGTTCTATCTGCTGTCAAATGTTGGGCCAGAGGTTGCAGGCTGAGGATATGTGTTCCATTTATCCATTCCCAAAATTAAGTCCAGTTTACTGAATCCTCTCCTTCCCATTATATTACTTTGCATAGCTGTCCACTACAAAAGATCATCAGTTACTACATGTAGCTTGATCCTGGCAATTGGTTTTGGTTCTGTTTTGTTTTATGCTGATTAACTGATCATTTACTACTTCATAGCAACTGACAATCCACTGGGAGAGGCGTTCTTAGTGTTGTGCTATAAAATGCAGGGGGAAAGGGAAAGGCAAGTTGTGGAGTCACTAATGTGATGGGCTGCAGCCTAGAACCGTTGTCTTATCAACCTGTGCTCGCTGGGCAGGATGAAGGTTGCTGTATAACCTCCAAACTAGTTATCTGGATTCATTGGATGAGCTTGTAACTCTTCGTGCTCGCAAAAGTCACTGGAATGGGGTAGTCTGCTGTGGTGTTTTGGGTAGCAATGTAAATGGTACACATGCAAAATACACTGTCGGGTGGATGGTGTTCCCTTCCATTTTTTCATGAGGTATACATAGGTTTCTCAAAGTGCACAGTATCAGAACATAGAATAAAAGCAGTATGTTTCCTACCATAAAGATGCGTACTGAAGAGTAAGAGTTTTATATTATCAGTGTTCACAGTGATTTGGGTGTGTTTAGCTGGACTACAGCTTCATACAGTGAGATCTTAAGCAGTTCTAACTCATTTTCATCTACTTCGGGTTTGCTTGTTTTTATTTTTTAGCTTTGACTTCTATGTAATTGATTAGATATATTGAAACTCTAAATAAAATATATTCTTCATATTTCTGTGTTATAGTACCTAAAAATTTTCAGTGGATGTATCTTGACTTGATCTTTAAAGTAAGTTCTTAGAATCATGTAATTTATTTGTGTATTTCAGGCTCTTAAAAATAGATAATTAACCTTTTAGTTTCCATTACTAATTTCTGCTGCTGCTTCTTTCCTAAACAGATACAAATGTGAGCTTGAGAGAAGTCAGCAAACATCGATTGCAGGAGACTTATCATTCAGTGGCACTCCACAGAAAAGTTTTACTGTTCCTTTAACACCAGTTCAAAGTCATAATGGTAAATTATTTTGTTTCTTCATCTAGCACAGATAGTTAACTGTCAGTTTTCTTGGAAGGTGGAAGAGTATTTTGAACATTACGCTTGTACTGAGTTTCCTAGTCCCTATTATATAGCTTATTATGAGAGTGTCTAATTCATAGCACCATAGGTTCCAAGTTTAAAAATTACTAGTGCAGATTGAACGCTTATTGCAAATATTACATCTTTTCAGCACTACGTTTTTAGACGTGGAATAGTAACAGGAATATCCATCAACAGACTGCAGCAGTTTTTTGAATTCCTAGTGTCAGCTCTTCCCTTCATGTAGCAAAGGGCAAACTTCTTCCTTCATGTAGCACAGGTACTTTAACTGAAGTTTAGTGAACAGTCGTGTTATTTCTTTAGAAAATTATTTTTTATTTAGGCTATTATTTTGCATGGTAATGTGCACAACTTATGCACTGTATCCATTTCAAAGCATCACTTCTATCTTCAAATTAGTGACATCAAATAGATTTAAAATATTTGAATGAACTGGAAAAGCAAAAGGAAGTTTCCTTAACTGGAGAACTGTTCTGTAGCCAGACACCTTATGCTGTCTATGCTGAAAAGCTTTGATGGGTTCAATATTACGCATGCTGTTTACCTGTTTCTTTGCTGTGAACAAATGTTCTCTTGAGTTTGGCATCTCAATCTTACTCCGATGGGAAATCTGAGATGCTTTCTTGCACTCTTGTTCCTTTAATTTCTTTATACATATCTGAAAAGGGATACAGTAGTGGCAATGTTAAGCATTTCACTAAGTGTGGCACTCCTGAAATGGGGATTAGATTAAAATTATTTAAATAACTGTATTTAAAATGGTATTGCTGGGGAGGTTTTTTCCTTTGAAAGCTGGAGTCTTAAATTCTTTAAGATCATAGAATCGTAGCATATATCAAGTTGGAAGGGATCCATAAGGATCATTGAGTCCAACTGCCTGCTCCTTGCAGGACTACCTAAAATGAAATCATGTAACTAAGAGCGTTGTCCAGATGCTCCTTGAACTCTGAGAGGCTTGGTGCCGTGACCGCTTCCCTGGGGAGCCTGTTCCAGTGACTGACCACCCTCTCAGTGAAGAACCTTTTCCTAATGTCCAATCTGAACTTCCCCTGATGCAGCTTCATTCCATTTCCTTGTGTCCTATCGCTCCTCTCCCACCTCACCAGAGGGAGGAGATCAGCACCTCCCCCTCCGCTGCCCCCCTTGAGGAAGTTGTAGCCTGCGATGATGTCACCCGTCAGCCTTCTCTTCTCCAAGCTGGACAAACCAAGTGACCTCAGCCCCTCCTTGTAAGTCTTGCCCTAGAGACCTTTCACCATCTTGGTCGCCCTCCTCTGGACACACCCTAATAGTTTGATGTCCCTGAGGCGCCCAAAACTGCACACAGTACTCGAGGTGGGGCTGCACCGGTGCAGAGTGGGACAATCACCTCCCTCAAGTGCTCCCTAGAATGCTACAAAGCATTCTAGTTCTAGAATTTTCCTGAGAGGTGTAGAATTGTATACAAATTCAAGAAAAGGGAATCAAGACTTTTGTTTTGGACTAATATGCTCCTCTTACAATTTCAGTGGAAGAATCCTAAATAAGTTCTTATTCCAATTCCTATTGCATTTGAAAGGAACTTGAGGAAAAGATCCAGCTTTTTTTCTGGTCATTTCTTAGTAATGTTAACTCAATTGGGCTGCTGGAAGGAAAAATTTAAAAAGAAAAAAGTATATAATCTAGATGTATGTGTATATATAATATAACATAACACATCTATGTTATATGTATTTATTTTTTAACATGCATATATATCATATATATACACATTTTTAGAAAGAGAGAGAGAGATTAAAAAAAAATTCTGGCATTGGATCCTTACTTTAACAGTTACGTTTTCATTCTAATGTCAAGTTCCAGATATCCCACTGGTGTACTTTTGAGGTCCTAAATTACTAAACATATTGTATATACAGTTGTTTCTTCCTCATGATGTGACACTTCTGATAGATGTTCATTTTTATCATTCCTGTGATAGCAATAGGCTAGAAAAGATTACCTATGTACTGTTAGATTATGAAGAAGTATTCATCATGTCTTTGTAGATGCTAAGTTTGAAGAACTAGAAGAAAAATACAGGAAGGAGGTACAAGAAAGAAAAAAGCTAGAATTAGAACTGAGAACTATCCAGGTTAAGGTAAGTATCTCTTGAGAATGGTATGTGTGATATCTAAGAAAGTAGCTACTGAGTGAACTTGGAAAATGGAATGGAAAACTGGTGAAATATATTCTACGTCACTTAAAGTATATATATATTTTTTTTAAAGAGAATTAATCTGTGTGTACTGCCATTCAGAAGTAGTCTTGGAGAATCCAGAAAAGCCAGCAAAATTGAGTAGCAAAGGAAAGAAGGACATTAAAAATGAGAACACATCCTTCAAAAATTGGAAGTCTCATGCAAGCAAGGACAAAAGAAAACAGTGTCAGTTTTGCCAAGTTAAATATGATAGGATAATAAAATAGCCTTGAAAAGATTATGAGAAATAACTCACCTAGCAAATAAAAACTAGTCAATTTTTCAAACACATGAGTAGTAGGAACTGTATTCGCGAATCTCTGAGGCCAATAGATGACTAAGATGTGAAAGCCCCCGAGGAAAAAAGGGCCATTGTAGAAAAGCTGAAATAATTTTTTTTTTTATTTGGTATTTACTATGTAAAGGCTTAAAAAGTTTTCTAAATCGGAGCCTTTCTATATTGGGGTAGAATCTGTGGCACAGCCTCAAATTGAAAAGTCAGAAGTAGTCTTAAAATAGATGGATAAAATGAATAATAATTAAAAAAATCACCACAGACAGGTAATATTTACCCATGAATTGGTAGGGCACTGCAGTGTGGGACTGCTGAATCACTGTGATGTGCAACTTATTTCATTCTCCTCTTGACACTGGAAGGTGACAAGGATGATGCAATTTTTTAAAAAAAGCTTACAGTGCTGATTGCTGGAAATGTAGTTTAGTCAGGCCGACTTTTTGTCCTGGTCAAATTGTTAGAAACTTCAAGCAATCCATTTATTGATGCATCTGTAGGTATGGTGTATGGAGAAAAGATCAACCATTTATTTGTAAAGGGAAATCATGCCTCGCATATTTTCAGAGGTTTTTTTTTTTTAGAATAAATCAGAGAATGTGTGAGTTAAGTGTGACTCTGTATAATGTCGTTGGATATCCACAAAACACTGAAAAAATGAAACAATTTGATAAGGGGCAGTTCTTGCAAATTTAGAGGTAAAGATTGAGGGCAGTGGCAATAAATGGTCAGTTTTTACAGCTGGGAATGATCAACAGTGGAGCCTGAAAAGCATTGGTAAAGAGAACTGTGCTATTCAGCATATTCATTAGTGTAGTGATCTGAAAAAGAGTTGAATAATATGGTTGAAGACCACACGGTATTTTGTAATACTAAATAATTGCAATAATTAAGACGGTAAGTAAAATTCAGCATAAAAAAAAAAAAAGTGAAATAATGCATCCGGAAAAGATAATCTGAACAATGCATACCCAGTACATTCAGGCTCCAAATTTAATGAAATGATTCCAGGAAGCAATTCAGTAATTATTGTGGCTAGTTCTCTGAAAACTTCAATATTGTGTTCAGCAATGATGAAAAAGAATTTTTTAGGAAAAGAATTAAGAACTAATGAGAAAATATTCTTTGCCCATATATAGCCAAATGGCTCTCACATGTTGAAAATTCCTTGCAAATCCTATTCATCTCATCTCCAGGCAGATATGGTAGAAGTGGATGGTACAAAGATGAGCGAGGATCAAGAGAGGAAACAGGGAATGGTCACTTTCCTACTTTTCATAAGGCATAATTACAGTACCAGCTCTGCAGGCTCAGTATTTTATTACACTGTACTGTGTTAAATGGCAGAACTCTCTGTCACAGAGTATTGTAAAAAGGCCAAACTGCAAACAGATCTGAAAGAGAAAGTGCATGTAAATTATTTCATTAAAAATTATTGTTAATTCCCCTTAATTTCCTGTATTCAAACTTTTGTCTCAGAAACTCTAAATTTAAATGGCGTATAAGGGGAATGATTACTATACGCATGGTTAGGTTTTTATGCTCTTTATGAGCATAAACAAGCTACTTCACAGGATTTGACACAGCATTCTGGACTATATAGATTTCTGGTCTTAGCACAGCTATTTGTACATAACGTATTCTCTGGTTGGAGTGAGAAGTCACATTGGGTATTACCTGGTTTAGGGCTTTAGTTTAAAAAAAACAAACAAACAAATGAGAGGCATTTGAAAATCCAGTTAAAAATATAATAGGGGCTTTACTGTTTGATGGTTTTTTCATGTAAGAAGGAGAAAAAAAACCACCTAGTATTTTGGCTCTGTTAAATTTTTCTGTAGGAAGAGATTGAAAGCTGGTACCAGGCATATTTTATTATTGCAATTTTTGGATATTCTGTGTGTATAAGTTTAAATAAATAAGTCTGTTCTGAATTTACCTGTGTTTGTCCAGAAGAACTAAATGTGGGTCAGCTATCAGATATGCTAGTCTAGACTTCTATAGTTCTTGCAGCTTACTTGTGTCAGCACTTGCCTGTAAAAATGTGGGCTTTGATTTTGAAAAATGTAGAAGGTAAATGATGGTATCTTTCTTGAAAAAGACGAAAAATCTGTGTATGTTACTGATAAAGATACACAGATTGAACTACTTTTTCGGAGATCCTGGTTTGTTTGTGAGTATCAGCTATTCTTGGACACTTGGGCTAAAGTTATTTAATTTATGTAGTATAAAAATAATTATACGAATCAGTAGTTTGCACTGGTGGATAATGTGATGTTATAAAAATGTGAAATGACCGTGACCTATTATCTACTTATTAATAAATTAAATATTTTGTTATATGTTGGATATGGAGCTGTGTAAAGCTAGATCTTTTTTTTCTTGGACACAGAAAATAAATCAGCCTCATCCTCAAAGCTCTTTGAGTCACAGGGAGATTGCTCGGCATCAGGCTTCCTCATCTGTCTTTTCATGGCAACAAGAAAAGACACCATCTAGAAATCAAGAAACACCTGCAAGGGGAAGTTCTACAACATCCTCTTTTCCATGGGAAAAAGAAACAAATTCTAGTATAATATCAGAGAAGAATGAGTTCGACAACAGCTTTGCTGAGAATTGTAGTTCTTCACTCATGATCCAGCTAAGAGCACAGAATCAAGGTATCTGATATATTTCTTTATAACCCAGAGGCAGTCTCCTATATGGTTTCATGAAAGCCGGTGTGTGGATAGAAGAGAGGTATTGAAATTAGTGCTTTAGCGAGGAAAAGAGAAAGATACCTGTTGTTGCCTTTGGCAGCTAGCCCAGCCGGCTGCAGGTGTGTGTATTTTCAATGATCAGCCAGTACACAGAGATTATCCACAAGCTGTGGTATCTTTTACATAAGGGGTATGAGAGTTAGAAGGGAGGAGTTTGTATTTTTGGGGTGTGTAGGGGACATCATATAAAAGGAAAATGGCCTTCTCCAATAATTCCATTGCTTGTGAAACAATTCTTTCAAAACAGAGTTAAAAAACCCTTCAGGATTTCATTACATCTCACTGTTAAATTCAATTATATTGCTTCCTTAATTTTGTATGACTCTTGAGATTTATGGCTGAGCAATACCTGTGTTAAAAATTCATTGATTGAACATGCTTAATGCATAACTGAGTTGGTCCATAATGGATGTCACTGGAAGCGCAGAATTAAGTATGATGCAAAAAGTACAATGCAAAAGCAAGATATGATCTTGTATCGTGCATATTGACTTAAAGAAATAATCATTCCTGATATCTGATAGTCGGAAGAGAGCAAATAGTCAGTTGTTGTGGATTTGGTGAACATTTACTTAAACCTGCTATTTGGACCATGTTTTCTACCAACTGTTTCTTGTAGGACTGTTTTACAAGTCCCTGTACTCTCCAAACTGTTTATTCAAATACCTACATGTAAAACATCCATCTAGGCAGCATTTTCAACTTGGAAGCCATACAAATTCAGCATCAGGAAGACAGGGGTTGTGGTTTGTTGTTTTTGGGGTTTTTTTTTTGTTTGTTTGTTTTTTTAACAAAAAGAATTACCAGTTAATAGTAATTCTGGATAACACTCCCTGTAGCTGACTAATGTTTCTGCTGTAAAATTTTATCATGATTTTGGAAGGTAAACTCTTACTGATGTATATTATGACAAGATCACTTGATTTTGCTTTATATGTATGCTGCTTTGGGACAGGAAAAAGATTGAAATATAAAATAATGTATTTACAGATGCCCAATAGCTGAAAAGCCTCTTAGAAACAGAGGCTCACAGTTGCCCCAAACAAATGTTTGTAGTGGATATTTTCCTTTTAAAAATAAAAAAAAATAAAAATAGCTATGTCAAGTGACATGTTTCTGTGTGTGTAAAAACAACAACAAAAACAAACCAGCAGAGGAACAAATTGTCTTTGCCTTTGCAGCATTTATGCCTGACCTCGCATTTTGCTGTGTTCTCATATATTATGAAGTGGAAATTATTGATTTAGAGTCAACTATCTTTCAGTACTGATAGTTTTAGTCACCGATGTAGTAGTAGAAGAAAGTTGAAACTTTTGTTTTAGCTTGCCAAACATTTTACAGGGTGTCTGCCTGTGTCAGGAACTTGGGTTGTTATCAAACCTACTAAATATTTTAGAATGTGTAGACACTTGGAAATCTGAGTACCTGGAAGATGTACCTTTCAAAGCAGAAAGTATCCTTAATCTTTACTGTTTCTAAAATTCAGAGTTAAATTCCACTGTTAAAGACCTAGAACAACAACTGCAAGCTCAAGAAAAAGTGAAGAAATCCCATATGAATAAATATCAAGAGACTGAACTGCAGCTGGACAGAATGAAGTTGGAATTAACAGAGAAGGATAAAGTTCTGAACAAAACCAGAGATAAACTGACTCAAATGAGAACACAGCTCGATCAAGCTACCACACAGGTAAAATGTTGCATCACACATCATCTGACTGTCCGTACAATTCATTCCCAGTATTAATGTGTGCCAGTTTTCAGCCATTTTAGTAAGAACCAAGGTTCTCAGATAAGTTTCTTGAGCATTTGCTGAGGATCAAGTTTTGAGAAGTATATGTTAGTTTGATATGTATTACCTGTAAAAATGTAAATACTCGTAAGCAGTTGCCCATTTTCTGGAAGGTTCTTATACCAACTAAAGAAATATTTTTCATCCTCAGGCAAGATTGACTGGAATTCTGAAAAATATTTTCTGATCAAGTTGCACAGAGCAACAATGACATCTGGTGGCAAATTCTGACCTTAAATAGACTCTGTCATGCAACTTTGGCTGAAAGTCAGTATCTGTTGCTTATACTACAGGACGTTGTGGGGGTGTAGTCTTTGGATTGTAAATTACTTGTGTAAAATAAAATCTAGGTAAAAATGCCATGCAAGATTGAGAATGTATGTAGTTTCTAAATGGGATTTCACGACCTATTCCTAAGGGGTTTGGATGCATAGTAAAAAACCAATAGGATAGTATAATTTGCTTAGTCAAGAATTTACGGAGTGTATTTAAATACATACATATAAAAACATGAAATGGTTCAGATTTTTGCTCATAATCATGTGAAGAAGAAGAGAATGCCAATGTTTAAAATGATTTAATTCAAACTGCACAAGATAACAAGTAAGAAGAGTTTTCTCTCTTTCTTGATTAATCAAGTTGCATTACCTTCCTAAAGTCCATTTTCACAGAATTTGACAAATTTGAAAGTCATGTGCAGATGTCATAATTCCTTGAATCTTTATATTTCCATCTATCTTTATACTTTTTTCTACTACTTTGATTCATCTACAGGATAGGAAAAAAAGATGTTTCTGTGTGTATCTTCTCAGGGTATAATAATTGTTATCCATCTTTGTCAGCAAGTTTCTATGTGCTACCTAAGTATATTGGAAAACTGCTGTTTCCCACAACTCCTGTATTGGTCCTTAAAAAATAAACCTTTGCATGCTGAGAGTTAATCAGTCTGCCTTTTGAGAGAGACAGCAACATCTGGCTATTGCTAGCTCTGTGAGGAACTGGTTTAGGGGAAGTCTTGGCTGGGAGTTAGGTAAAATCGTATTCTTGACAGAGTCCATTGAGTACATAAAGGCACTGTCATCACAATGAGTTTGTGGGAAGATAGGTGACCCAACATAACAGCTCAATTCCTCTAAAAAAGACTTTCTTTTCATTTATTTGATTCCCCAAATGACCTGATTCAACTTCCTGAATGGTTAGGATATTACGTACTTAATTTTGCCTTGTTAATTTTCTACGGGTTTGAGAGCTGAATTGTTTTACTAAGGAATCAAAGGGGCATTAAATCCAGCACAAGGGAAGGGGTAAGTTTATATAGCTAGGAACACGCCTGGGGAAGGATGAGGAGAAGTAGGACTGACTGGCCCCATTGAATTGAGGCACAGCCCATCCTTAAGGTGCAGTGCAGCATCTTGTCCCAGAAGGTTCCTTTGATCCTGCCATCTGAAGGTTGCTCCTTTCTGTTCTGTTTCTTCTTTCTTGCGCTGAAATTGGATCTCTGCCTGCCCCCCAGACTTTGGATGTAGAACTGCATTGAGATTCTGGATTTTAATTTTGGCACACCCCTTGCGCACTTCTCTGTCACTGGTACTATTCACAGACCTTGACCACAGCACCTCCTCTGTGTTATCAAGTATTCTCACATTTTGTGAGGTCTGCAGCCCTTCTGCAGGCAAGTTTCCATGTGATCTTACAGGAGGAGCTCACGATCCCTGCGGTCTGTGCCTAATAACCAGACATCCCAATACTACTACCTGCTTCTTATTTTCTTATTATACAGATGGACTATTGTTTCACTAACTCATCAAATAGCCCTTGTTGCTGGAAAAGAAAACAGTCCTGTTCATTTTTCTTACACCCTGGGGGGAAAAAAAAATGTACATATTTTGCATTAACAGGTTGTTTTTGGAATAAAAATGCGTTTTTCTGTTCAGGGAGTTAGGTGGACATTGCTTCACTCTCTTAGGTAATGTAATATTAACATAATAAACTGAATTACATAACAAGCCCACATACTCTTAACATGGAGGTTAACCTAGAACATAGGCTACTGATTTTTTTTTTTAATTAAAGTTTAAATTGTGAAAAACACTCTTCTGTTGTTGTTGTAGACTAAGATAGTTGCCTCTTTTTTCCCTGGCCAAATCAATGTGCTGAATCACTCTGAAATTCAGTGGAATATCCAGTTATTTTCAGTCTAAGCATGTAGTTGTTTAGCAGTTAGTGGTCATTCTTTAGTTCATAGCAACCCGAGGTGCTGAAAATATAATCTGTTTTTAGTGTCAGATACAGTACGTTCCTGTAGACTGTCAAAGACACTGATTTTCTGAAGATGTCTTTATTCTTTTGTGTGTGTATACACGTGTATGTATACACATGTGTAACTACATGTATATGTGTTCTGTCTATATATACATGTTATCACTAACGTAAGCAAGTATGAGTTTAGTACTTTGGATTGCTAAGAATTTATATGGTACCAACTACAGTTATGCTGTAGCTTATATGAATGCTAGAACAATTGTAGTAGGTGAATTCAATCTTTTTATATGAATGCATATAAATTTAAATAAAACATCACTTGTGTTTTTATCACTTGTGATTGATAACTAAATTGTTATAGGTGCAAATGATGGAGCAAAAGGTGAAAAGATTGTCAGAAGAACTGAATTGCCAAAGACAAAATGCTGAGAGTGCTCGTCAGTCTTTAGAACAGAAAATAAAGACAAAGGAAAAGGAATACCAACAGGTAAGGCAAGAAGAACTTTTTAATTTTGACTTCCTAAGGAGGTTAAATCATATGGCTTATTTTGTGTATCTGCTTTTCAATTAATTGCAATCACATTTGATAGAGAGGTAAAAGTTGCAAAGGTAGTTGAAAAACTGAAAACAAACATCCCAATAAAGGTGAGAGGCTGTTGGAGAGATGCAGAATTATGTTAGTATTCACTAGACAATAGAGAATATGTGCGAGAGACCCGACTGAGATACAAATACATGAGAAACAAGGCTTCATTGTTCACAGAATTATGTATATGTGAGTTCAAACTTAATAACTGATTCAGTTATTTCTGTGGAATCTGAGTTGCAGATTCCATGCATCTCGCACACAAGAAAATAATTTCTTTAGGATTATATCTCTATTGTTCTAATTCTGGTTCGTGCTTAGAAGATGGTAAAGTATGGGGTTAGCATAAGTGTCTTTTCTTTCCTTCATGCCAGCTCCTGCAGAGAGACAAAGTGTAGCAGTATCCCGGGAACTTTTCCGGAGTGAAGTTATGTTTAGCATTAACACTGATTTGGATTAGGTCTAAACAGTTTGTGTTGTTCTTTTTAAGCTTAATAACCAGTGTTAGGAAATCCAAGACGGATTTGGAAATGATAGTGCCATTTCAGATGGGCATTTTAAGTTTACTTTGGGGATTGGGTAAGGGCACTGACCTGCAGAAGACTGCTGTTGTGTCAAATGTTTAACCTGAAATGTTTTCTCCAAGGTGTATCCAGAAAAATAAAACAATTGCAGAGGAATTCTGCTGGAATGGCCGATGAACAGTGCTGCTATCAATGCTCTTGAGTGAAAAAGGGTTTCACAAAGTCTGTTAGGCTAGATGCTAACGCAGGATCTCAAAGAGATACTGAAACTTGTCTAGAAGTGGTAAATAAGAACAACTGATCTTTGTATTTGAATAGCTGTAGCATGAAAAAACACTGTTGAAAGATTCAATTATATCAGTCATTGTATTCATCAAAGATGGGTTGAAGGCCCGTGAACCTTCTGTCATGGTTTCTCCTTACAAACCCAGTCCATACTGGCTCTGCTATGCCTGATGCATGCCCCTTGGGTACTGGCACTCTATTCACTGGGATCATTTAAGAATATGGTATTTCTGAGACATTCT
This sequence comes from Pygoscelis adeliae, assembly GCF_000699105.1. Taxonomy (NCBI): domain Eukaryota; kingdom Metazoa; phylum Chordata; class Aves; order Sphenisciformes; family Spheniscidae; genus Pygoscelis; species Pygoscelis adeliae. The sequence continues at coordinate 3,268,978 of NW_008825306.1, forward strand.
TTTAGAGAAGCAGCATATCATCCTCCACATGGGTGGGTTGTTGCTACAGCTTGTCTCAATAGCTGATAGCTTGCATGTCAGGCAGTTTAGGTGCCATGCACAGGAACTGCTCCTGTGAAGCAAAGTTTATTTTTAGTTAGAAATAAAAAGGCCTTCATAAGACTAATACGTAAATCTACATACTGTCATTCTAGGTTGTTCAGCAAGGCCATTAACTGGGAAGAACTCTCTCTCTCTCTTTTTTTTTCTGTAATGTTTGTGATCTGTGAGCTGTTATAGGCTTTTATGGAGTTTGTTTAATGTTCATTTATTTATAATACTTGGCTGTCAAGTCCAATTTAAAGGCTTTTTTTTTTCTTACACATTCTGGCATCCAAATTTGTGTAATGTTGCAGAAATTCTGATCTGTGTGTTTTCCTCAGGAAGGGATTCTTCCCTTCTGTGAAACCTAGATACTGGTGCTGGTCCTACTGAATTCCATCCTGTAAAGCCTTGCTGGTGTGTTCCTTATTACATTTCTGTTTCTAGACGGCAGGTGAGATCCAGGAAGACATTTCATGAACTCTCAGAAAGGCCTGAGAAGCTCCAGGCCTTGTTCCGAGATGGTAACAGGCTAGTTTCAGAGTTGCACTTGCATCAGGGCATAGTTTCCAACGTTCTTGCTCAAATTTTATTTAAATGTTTCCATTCAAGCTTCAAATTGAAAAGGTGAGATTCATATCACCTTACTTCAGACATCTGAAATCTAGGTGTCAGTCTAAGCTTGTTACTTAGGCCTCTACTTTACTCTGGAGAGACAGAGGCACCTTCAGAAGGCAGGTTAGTCCAGATACCTTAGATGTGGGTCTTCACTTTGGAGCTGGGTGTTTGCCTGGTGGCAACGGAAGGAGCCTCCACTTTTAGCTTAGATGTGCATAACTAGTTTTTTGACATCTAAAACTAGAGGAAGCACTTCTCTTGTTCTGAGCATTCATCTAAAGAAAGGTAGGTTTTCTGTAGTTTCTCTCTTATACTGTAACATGTAGGGCTTAGAAAGCAGTGTCTTTTCAGTCCATCAGCTTTAGAAATAATTATTGGAATGCTTTGGGACATAAAGACATTGAATTCATCATTTCATTAATAAGGAGTGCACTAGGGTCCAAAGAGCCTCCTTCCATGAGCTCGGGAAATGCTCCTGACCAGAGGTTTGCAGAAGAGCTCTTTGGAGCTAATACGTACTTTACTCAGCATTAGTTACTAGTGTCAGTACTAGTACTGACAGTAGCACTAGCACAGTACTACTGTGACACCCAGCTGGTGTCACATCTTTTCTTTCTAAATTGTATAGTGCTTCTGTCACCTTCTTGTGTGGGAATGCAGTTGCAGACTTATCTATATTGGGTTCTATGTAGAAAAATGCTAAATTATACACACACACACACACACACACATATTAATGTTGATCTTTCCGGGTCTAACGTTTATGACAGTTCCACACTCATCCATACTTTCCCTGATAAACAAGAGCTGTTTCTTTACCAGATGTCTTACTGGTGTAGGAAGTGCTTGGGCCTCTTGTGCTGTTTTTGCTGTCGAGCAGAATGTAAGGGGTGCTGGCATCATGTCACAGACATGACTGACTAAAATACGCTGAGTTGTGTGCACAGGGTTCATGCACCTGGGAGCCAGAGCCACATTGCAGAAAATGTCAGCTCTAGTTCCTTCACTGTGAACATTTCCTTGCTTTTGTTTTTTTTGTTTGTGTTTTTTTCCTTTTGTTTTGTTTGACTGGTGACAGTATGGTACTGTGTCTTTTAGTGAAGCAGCTTGCCTGTATGAAGTAACTACGCCTATACTCTAAAACTACTAAGAGAAGCACAAGAGCTTTATGGCCTTTTCCCCTTCACAAGGATCTTAGAATTTGTTAGTAGAGCATATCGCAACTTCTGCATAGCGATTACTGCTGATAAATAATCTGGTTTTTTCCTTCATTGCTTTTTATTACCCTCACGCCTCTTACTGTTTTACATCCTAATAAACCTCTGAAATCTGTGCAGAATCACAACTGTAAGGTCTAAAGGCATAGGAACAGGCCTCGTTCTAACTACAAGAAACTACAAGTACAGCTGTTATAGCAAATGGATGCCTACTTGGCATGTCGTAAGATCCACACAAACTATATTGTCCTTCTACAGGTTTCAGGAAGTCTGTTTTTGGAACTCTATTTTTTGTGCAGTTTTCATGACTGCCCTTGTAAGATTATCTTGTTGCTCAGTCCCATGCTAGGTATTATTTTAAGACAATTTTTTAATTTTCCTAGAAAAAAAATCAACCCTATAGTATGGTAAGTAAATAATAGCAAAGATTAATTTGTCCACTGTAGTGTAATGTAATTCTTATATGAAACTTATCTTTAAGATGAAGAATTTTAATACCATTACTTCCACTGGTTTTAGATTCCCTCCCCCCTCCCCCCTTGTTTCTGTGATAGGAATGTTGCTGTAATGGAGTTTTTAAGCAGATGACATAAATCGGGTTGGGGCCATGCTTGCCTGTGTGATGTTTGCAGCATGCATCAAAGTTGTTTTTAAACTGTTGTTCACTGTCTAAGACAAGTGTCTCTGAGCAAGCAGTATCTGCTAATGAAAATCAGTTGTTATTGCTCTAGTAACCACAGTAGAGACTTGTTGCAGTTACGTGTTTATTTCTTTGCTACTGTACCACTGTTTTCTAGGAACTCTCTTGTCAGCAACGTTCCTTACAAACACTGGATCAGCAGTGCAACCAAATAAGAAACAAACTGAATCAGGAGCTACAGCAAGCCAAAAATGACTTCAGTGCTCTGCAGGCAGAATTTGACAAAGTAGGCTTTTTTTATATTAAAATCTTCTATTAGAGCTGGTATTTAGTTGTCTCAGCATTACTGCCTTAATTTAATTATACATAAAGCAAAAAATAATTAATGTGGGGACTTGTATTAGTGTTTTGTACAGTTTGTATTAGCTGTTTTGTATTTACCATTTCTCACTGAAATACTATGTATTTAAATGTGAATTACGGGCTTTTAAAAGTTTGGGGCTAGTCCACTTTCCACAGGGAAGGAGATGTGAATGCGGAACAGTGCAGCTAAAATAAATCTGTTTGAGAGGGGAGCAGCTAAGGCTGATCGCAAGAGACACCTTATATAGGAAACGTGCAGAGGTGCAGCTTGATGACAGAGCTGAACTGATCCACTGGTAGTTGCCCTTTGGAACAACAGCCCTATTTCATACACCTTGGCCACGCACTCCTGCTACTTCTTTTTTAGCAGTGCTACTCCTCATGTGACCCTGCAGAGAGCTGATACAGGAGCTAAAAGGTCAAAGAAAAAATTAGATGTATATTAGCATATGTGTACACAGGCACAAGTGTTTGCTATCAGTTTAACTCCCTGAACTGGTTCTCCACAAAATCTGATGAGTGTCAGGTCTTGTGTAAAGAGGAACAGTACGAAGGAGGTCTTCCACAGCTTTGGCAGCAACTAGCTATTGGAACACGTTAGTTGTCACAAGCCCACAATTTTAAGGAAGTTAGAAAGCAGCAGAAGCCTGAAGAGTGTGTGGCCAGAAAAGAGGAATGTTTAAAAACCTCAAAAAGCTCTTGAGAGCAGCTATAAAGCAGCAGAGCAAACTGAATTTCTAAAAAGGGCCACAAGTTTTTGAAAGTTATATTGAGAAGCCCCATTAGCAGGCAGGCTGAACTGAAACAGCATTTCTAAAACTGACAGGAGCTTTCTTGCAGGTTTGTTTTATTTTAGAAATATAGCCATGGGAATACATTCAGTCAAATGTTTTCCATGGAGGTTTCTTTATATGTACATTCTTTTGTCTATGCTTACTGAAGAAATTGATTTCATAGAGAGAAAAATAGGTGCCTTTTAGTTCTTTCTCCAAGAAAGCTGATTTATTACCTAATGACCTCAGAACAGACTTTTTTTTTCCCTTTTTTGACCTGATAATGGTATTTCCTTCCTTTTTAATCTAGAGCATTATAGGACCATTTTGAAAGAGCTAAAACCTGTTCAATTTTTATAAAATCTGTGTCAATGTAGCAATAAGTGCAGTTATGATCCTAACTTTCTGATTCTCATAGCTTAGCAAAAAGGCTATTACATTCCCAATCTCATTTGTATCCTACAGATGTCATTGTTGTGATGTAGCTGCAAGTAGGATGTGTTAATCCAATTTCAGTCTAGAAATATATGTATTTTAGAGACATACCATCTTTCTGATTAGAGGCAAAGGAGTGGAAAGGCGATAAGCAGCTATTTTCTAAAATACAGTAAAGCAACCTTAGGTTCATGGTGGATAAAATAATGTAGTTTTATTTTGTAATAGAATGTTGGCATTCAAGAACGGGAGTTTAAAAAAAAAGTTATGTATGCCTGTGAATACAATGTCGATTTTCAACATTCTTACAGGTAATGGCAGTCAAACAACGCTTGGAACATGATACCAGTGATCTCACACAGAAGCTGTGCAGAGCAGAGCAGGCTTTATTAGCAGCCCGGGCTAAGGAAACTGATTTGACAAGAAGCTTTGAGGTAACCAATGCAGAGTAGTTGATAGAATTAATAGCATAAATTGGCAATCTGTAAACGCTAATACTGTCGAGCATTTATTCCCATAGCTTATTTTCCCATAAGTAATCTTTAAACACTTTTATGGATTATCTTAATAACGCATCTTAGTTGTAACACAAAATGAAGTCTTCACTAACATTATGTAGAGTAATACAATTTGTGGAATTGGCTGCACAGTTAGGATTCATTGCTGTAATGCTGCTGATATGGTTCTAGTTCACGTTGGACTTATCTTTTATCAAAAATAGGTTTTTGTTTCAAGACATTCTTGCTTTTGGTCCTGAAATAAAAATATATCAATGCTTGTCTGATTTTAAAAGTAAATTCTAGAATCATTGACTACTGCTTTGATGCACACTGCCAAACTCAACGATTTTGTACAGACTTACTATATCCTCTTTTTTTTTTAAAAAGCATTTTTCTTAGAAGAAACACAGTCCAACAAATATACACTCCTGTAAAAACTTGAAAATGAAGATAAATTCAGAGAAGTCTTTGGATGCTACCTCATATTCACACATGCAGAAATCTTTTCAATTTAATGTCTCCTTTGTCTTCTCAGTTATATTGTTTTGCTTTGGTGGCAATTAGAGATGCTACACTTGAAATTGTTACAGTCGTGCCACTAGAGAGCTCTCAATGCAAATTTTAGCCTTTATTTGGAGAATCAGAAGTAAAAAAGAAAGACAGATCAATACCTGTGTAATCCATGTCACAGTTTGTTTTATTTGAACACTCTTATTTTGCTTATTGCCTGTTGTCATGAGCAGATATAAAATAATCTGGCATAATTTCTGCCAAAAATTTACTTGCCAAAATTCTATGAACAAATTTCAAGTAAAATAGTGGTTTTTGTTCAGATCAGCACAAACACTGGTACAGCTTTAGTATATTGTGAAACTTTAGGTACATTCATGCTGGTAGATTACAATGTCTGGGAACATTCCCAGCTATTGGAATGTGGCTATTTATACTGTTAATTGTCAGAACAACACTTCGCATGGCTTTGGCCCAGCTGATTAGCACTCTTTCATACGATTCCCAGGCACAGTTTGGGAGTTCACATGAGCCTGGGACCATTCCCAGCAAGCGGTTTGGTTAGAGCCACCTGTTTGGGAAGATAGAAGACTTCAGTGGTACGGATACGGGCCACTTGGCCTCGATGCCAGATAGTGGTCCTTGAAACCTATTTAGTAAATAAATGTAGCTGGTGCCTTCCAGTGGTAAGGCTAATCAAGATAGCTTTTGTTCTTCCAATGTATCCCAGAGGAGGAGAGCCTCCATTAAGCTTCTACACATTCTTAATGTAATATTTCATGTTTTTAGACCAAAAAAAAAAAAAAGTTTATATCAGACATTGTGGGCTCATGCCCTTTCTGGCTTTGAAATTATGGAGTGAGGTTAGATTTGATACAGTTTTTTGAGTTCTCATTGTCAGAGAGCATCTGATTTGTGGAAATATCTTTTTTTTTTGCTGCAAATTCTTGGGAGTGCTTCATGTTATCTACCGGTCTTGTATCCATCTTACTAGGCTGTAACTATAGTCAGACTTTTTCTTCATATTTGTTTGGCTTGGTCAGACAATTGAACAGCTGCTGACAGTGATGTTGTATTAGAACATGACCAATAAATTTATAAAGAAGCTTAATCTGGGGGAGATTGTAATATTTGAAGAGATCAGTAACACTGCAGTTCTCTGTCTTCAGACTCGCACATGAGAAGGCGTGGTATATGTCAGCAGAACTTGGAGCATGGCTTGTCTTCCTCACTCATAAATAAGTATAATGCAAAAATTTACATTGAATTGTTTCAAAGTCTTGGAGGCTTTGTTGACAGTAGATTTTGTTTATAGGAAAAGAAAACAAGAGTGAGATTGACATTTCTTTTCCTTTATTAAAGGGAAATTGTTGTGGTCTTACACGAATGGTCTAACTGCCCAGTGGAGAATACAGTTGTCTTCTGCTGGTTAATCCACTGCTGAGTTTAGTCCTTACTGTGTAATAAGACTGGTGTTCCAGAAAAATTGCAAAACAGATACACTTGTGAGACATACAGGATGTGCTTAGTTGAAGGACTACTAAGCTTTGCAATGGTGATATCTCAATAGCTTAGCAGTTCTGGCATCTTAGCGTGTGGTTTATATTTTGATGGTGCCAGCAAGCCCACAACTATTCTTGGAAAAATGGGGGAGTCAGTCCCTAAACTGCTCATAAGCCTGCCCCGTGAAGAGTTTCTCCAGAATAATAGTACTACCTATATATAGGTTCTGGAGTTTGCTTTGGTTTGGTTTTTGCTTTTTCAAGGGGCAATTGCAGAATGGCTAACTTGAGTAATACAACGTACAAGTAGAATCGATAACCGGATTGAAACCAAATTGATTCTTTTGCTTATAGCTTTGGAAAGTGTTAATGGCTAGTTACTATCAGATACTTAGTCCATTAAATTATGGGTGCCTGGGTTTTGCTGTGTGCTGCTTATTGGGAATGTTTGCACCAAATCAAAATAATTTGACCTTTCGGCCATTTTAATTTGTTAAATTTGTTTGTTTTTCTTTCCATAGATCACCCTAGATTTTTCTAATAAACAGGCTTGTTTAGTTCATGTTCTTGTGTTGCATCTGTGTATGGTGCTTTGAATGCAAGAAGTTTGGACACTTGTACTTCTTTGAAAAATTATTGTTACGATTACTGGAAAATTTTCTTCATTGAAACTTATAAGTGACTGGATTTTATTTTTTTTTAACTATGGGTAGGGAAGGCTATGAGTAGAAGGGAAGGTAACTGTTAGTGACACTGACAATTTTAATCGTGTTCTGAGGGTGATTTATTTATGTTGTTGCAAAAACAAGCCTGCCATGCCAGCAAGCTTTTAATTTTTTTTTTCATCCAGACCTTTCCATTTCTTGAGCTTGGCTTTTGTCAATTGCTGCCCATCTGCTAGTAGTAAACGGATGAATAATTGATGGCCTGTTTCCAGTTGGGCCATGCCAGTTCCATGCCATCTGTTGTCCAGTAGCACAGGAGTTTGGAGGAAAAAGATTGGTTTCCTTAAAAGAACTTTTATTCGACTTCCTAGATGCAATGTAGTTACACAGTTTTGTTTGTGGGTTTTGTTATTTTTTAAACTCAATACTCTTAATGGCAAAACAACCCTCTGAAGGAGTAAACACTTCTAAATAAAATTTGAGCAGTGTTGCCATGATGATGATGTTCAGTGGAAAGAGAACTTGCACCTACGTGAGATGATAGGTGAAACCTGATTTATAAATTTCTTGTTAATTTTGATGCCATTGCAGGGATTTGTTTCCTTTGTTGCTTTGGGAAAGTAGCCTAACTTCATCAACTCAGGTTTTGTAGGATGTGTCCTGTCCTGTCTTGATCTCTTTGGGGCAGGTCATGTGGAGCTGTTTGCTCTATGCAAACAAGGGACATGCCAACTACGTCAACTGGCAGCATCTTTCAGATGCTGTCAGCTAGTTAAGAATAGTTCAGCATATGTTCTGAAGCAGTGCTTAGGAACCCAGGCATAGCTGCCCAAAGACTTAATAAGACCTAATGGAATATCTTTCTTTTGATGTAAATGAACTGAATTCTTTGATCTTCTTGGCAAGTCACATGAAATATGGTCTTATTTGGTTTTGTTTTAGGAAGTGAAGCAGGAGAAAAACCTTCTTGACTGTCAACTTGAAAAAAAAATGCAAGAGATCCACCAACTTGAAGAAGAACTAAATATCATCAAGCAGTCTCTAAAGCAGAGCCAGAATTTTGCAGAAGAGATGAAAAGTGAGTTACGTGTTTAAGTTTGCAGAACTCCTGTTGCATGTTTAATGATGTATGTTTCCTGTAAGTTTCATTGTGAATTAAGTAAAAAGGTTTCCACTGTGGGATATGATTAGTGTTTTAAACCAACATTAAGTTTGTCCTAAATGGAAATTAATTTTTGTCTATGAACATATACAGTTCCTGAAGATACACAATTTTGAAATTAATCGAAGTGTACTGGACTTACCAGCAAAATGAATTTCATAGAATCTATTTAAACCAGAAAACTTCTGTTTTGTAATTCTTTTATGTGTTTCACAGAGTTTAAAGAAAAAAAAGGTAGGAGCATGTTATATGACCACCGATAGTTGAGTCTTGCTTGCAGTGTTTGTTTCTAATTGAGAACACAGTTTTTCAGGAATTGAGTTGAAATGTACCTTGTAGTTCTGCTGGATCTGACTGAAAAAAGGGGGTAGATTCCCACTTGCTTCTGTGCATCAATCAAACTTCATGTAAGATTTCAAAATGAAGCTTTGAATTTGATTCTGTTCTCCTTAAAATTAATGACCAAACTCTTCATTGCCTTTCAACTGATGATTTGTTTTTGATTGTATAGAAAACGTGCAGCCTTTAACAGCTAGCTAGTGGAACGTAATGCCTCCCCCCGCCCTGTACTTATCCTTGGTGGTTCTTAGTCTGTTCCTATCAAGGCAAGGAAACAATTATGACAATTTGGAAAATGACTGTGTACAATTAGACATTCTTTGGCAGAAATGGAGTATAAGACTGTCCCGCAAGAAGGTCACATACTGGAATGAGACCTGTCCTGTTACAAAAAAAAAAAAAAAAGCAGTGCTACTTTATATAAAAATTTGGTGAAAGTGAGACACAGAAACAACAGGTAGTTACACCTGAGAAGTAAGGACTGACAGGCTTGGAGTGCACACTTGTATCAGACTGCAGAGTGGAAAGTTGACAATGTCGATGAGTACATGGTGTGCAATAGCCTAAGGTGATATAAACAATACTTTATCCAGTGATTTAACTTGAGAGTAATGCTTTGCACTAGACTGAGAACTGAAAATAATAAAAGTAATTACTAATATTTCATCTAGAAAATTATCAGTAGAATTGCCAGTATTGACTGGCAAAGATTTGACGGTGTTTTCTTTTACAGATAAGAATACTTTTCAGGAAGCAGAGCTGAAGTTACTGGAAGAGAAATTTAAAAAGCAAGAGAGCTCCCTTTCACTGGAGAAGCTGAAAATAGCTTTAGCTGACATGGAAAAGCAACAAGATTCTACCCAAGGCCTGCTCAAGGAAAAAGATAACCGTATTAAAGAACAAAACTGTAAAATAAGTAAAATGGAGGAAGAATCAGAAGCTTTGCAGAGACTCCTTGGATTCAAGCAGAGAGAATGTGAAGAATTGCAAAAAGAGGCTACTGCTTTTTCTCAATGGAAAAATGAAAATGATCATCTTATAAATAAACTTAAGTCTGAAAAGGAAGGTATGCTGACTCATATTAATGACTTGGAGAGTTCCCTTCAAAGTCAGCAAGTCAAAAATCATGAGCACAGTGAGAAACTCAGAATGATGGAAACTGAAAGTGGCAGGAAAAGCACAGAGATTAGAGAACTTAAAGACATGCTGGAATGTAAAAGTGCAGAATTAGAAGAACAAAAAAAAGCTTTTGATGAACTTCAGCAGAAAGCAGAATGTTCTGATAAAAAGTACTGTAAAGAGATAGAAAATATGTCCTGTAAAATATTCCAGCTTACCAACCAAGTTGGTGAACTAGAAGAAAAGTTACAGTTAGCCGCAAGTGAAGGACTGCAAAGGGAGCAATGTTATCATGATCTGCTTGGTGAATATGAAAAAATCTGTTGTCTTGTAAAAGCGAAAGATACTTCAGAAATGACAGAAGATGGAGAAGTTAATTTACAAAGTGGTCAGGATAAAACTGTTTTATATGATACGCAACTTGCAGCGAATAACTCCATTGCTGAGGATCACGGATGTGCAAGAGCTCTTCTAGAAGTAGGAAAAACTAATGATCTGGCCATTTTACGAGATCAGATCTCTTCTCTTGAGATTTCTTTAGTGGCTCAAAAGCAGCTGAATTCAAATCAGCAGCAGCAGTATGAAGACTTGCTGCAAATAAAGAGTGAAACGGAAGAAAGATTATTTAATGTAGAACAGATGCATGAAAGCTTCGTGACAGAAACTAAACAGCACATTAGTAATCTGCAAGCGGATATTTCAGCACGTCAGAAATCAGTTGAAAAAACTTTAGCTCTTCTTGAGGAAAAGGACATGCAACTGCAAACTCTGAATGAAAGATTAGAAAACCGACAAGCCAAGCTTCGGGATTTAGAGATCAATAATAAATTGCTTGAGGATTCAGTAAGACAGCTGAAGCTCATGTCTGGAACATGGGATTCAGATAAGAAGGACATGTCTTCAATGATTTGCTCATATAGCAAAAAAATTGAGGAACTTACTGAAGAAAATGCAACCCTTAGGGATTTAAGCAGCGCTTTAGAGCAAGAACAAATAACTTTACTGGAAGCAAATAAAAGTATTTCTGGTAGTTTAAAGGCAAGAGAAGAAATCATTTCTGAAATGTCCAGAAAACACAAGGAGGAAAGACAACGTATTGAATCAAGAACTGAAGAAATCAAAACAGAGCTTAAAGTTTTGCAAGCAAAGTATAAATCGGTGGAAGAAGAAAATGCAAACATGATAAGCATTCTGAGAGAGCAGGCAATTGAATTTGAGGACAAGAAAGCAAAATTAGAACAAGAGAAACAGGTATTTAGTGAGAATAAAGCTATCTTATGTAAACTAATAGCCTCAGAAGAAATAAAAAAGGATTTGGTTCAAGAACTTCAGCAACTGCAGTCAGAATTTTCCAATATCCAACATGAGCCTTCTACAGAGCTTGACTGTTTAAGGCAGGAAATGTTAAATGTCAGGGCAACACAAAATGCAATGCAAGAGAAATGTGGTATCATATTTCAAGACAAGGAGCAACTGGGGAAGGAACCAGAAACAACAAGTGAACCTCTAATGTGTGATGTTAGCTGTGAATGGAGACTCCATTCAGAACAGTTGAGGAAGTCCATGGAAGAAAAGGACGCTGAGCTGAATAAATACCAAGTTAAACTTGAGCTTCTTCAAATGGATTTTGAGGACAGTGAACTCTCCCTAGAGAACTACAGGTTAGAAGTGATGCAACTGGAGACTGCTTTAAAAGGTATGGAAGTAGAACTTGAGAAAAGTGTGAGAGAGAAAGAGAGACTGCAGCAAGAACTACCGTCTGTTAAAGAATTGAAAACTTCAGATTCTCCACTTACAGTATTAGATGAAGAGGGCTACTCATTGGAGTATAATTATGACAGTGTTTCCCAGAATTGTGGCAAAAAAGAAGGAATGGATGAAAGTTATTCATCAGTCTTGCTGGCATCCTCTTTGCAGGTAACGATAAACAATCTGAGCGAGCTTGAGAAAATGTGTGAGAGGTTGCAGAGTGAGAACATTGTATTAGCCTCTGGATTTAAAGACTCAAAAACCAATGGCATCACAGGTATTAATAAAGTGTCAGAGAAGAAAGAGAACGTAATGAATGCAGATAAAAATTTAAAAGCGGAGAAAGCTATTTTTCCTGATGAACTTATGGATCAAAGTGATAACAGTGATCTGAGAACACATTTTGATGATAAGGAAATGTCCTTCAGACTTAAAGAATGCAGTACTGGACCCAGTTCTGACTACGAAGATTTAAAATTGTCCAGTAAAGAACTTAAAATACACTTTTCTGAAGTAAGAGAGAAGCTTTTGTCTTTCCAGAATGAACATATAAAATTATATGAACAACATTGCAGTATGACCTCAAAGATATCTGAGCTAGAGTCTTGTATTGAAATACTGAAGGCAGAAAAATCTGCATTGTCAACAAGTCTGAGCAATGCTCATATAGATTCTGTAAGAGTGCCACTATCTTCAAGCCAAACTGACACGCTGTCTAAATTTGATGAAACTAAGGCCATGGTTTCTTCCTCAGATCTTTTTGAAAGTCCCTGTTTTATAGAAGTAAGTGAGGTGGGTGATGCTTCTAACAGTGGTATGTGCAAATGGACAGAGGAAATGAACCAGTTGGACAGTTCTGCAGAAGTAATTCCAGGAGGTGCAACAAAAGTTTTGGTTGAAAATTGTCATAATGATCACAAATTGGAGACTGTTAGCAAGCCTGGGAGTATTACTCCTAGAAAATCTAACCTCGGCAGTAGAATTGAAGAACTTCAGATGCTGTGTCAGACATATGAGAAGGCCATCAAGGTGCTCGAAGACCAATTTCACATTCAAGAGAATATGAAAAATGAGGAAATACAAGAGCTGAAAAAAGTTATACTTTCTGAAAGAAAAGAAATAGATCATCTCAAACAGCAAAATCTGTTTGACAAGGAAGAATGGCAGCAGAAACTGAATAACATGACTATGGAGATGGAGTGCAAACTGGCAGCAGAAAGAAAACGAACTGAGAATCTGTATTTGGAGCTGGAAGCAGCAAGACTCCAACTACAAGTCCTTGATTTAAGTTCTCATTCACTGCTGTGTACGGATATTGAAAATGTAAGTAATTGTCATGCAAATCAGTTTTATGTAAACCTTTTGACTTATGGTAAGAGAAATTTAAATTTTGTAATTAAATGTGTTTAAAATTGTGTCCCACAGAAGCGGTACTGTTCTTGAGAGAAAATAGAAAAATAATCTGTACCTTGAGTTCTGGTTTACACATCACAGGGTTCATGAGAAATAGCAAATGATGACAAAACCAACGAGTTTAGTCTATTAGAGTTGTGTAATACTTTGTGCTACTTTCTTGGTTTTTCTTCAGGTCTGTGTCAGTGTGGATCCTGCTGTTAGTGGGTGTGCATGCACTGTATGTACGTGTATTGTGCGTACAAGCTTAGATCTCTGATCTAACACAGTCAGTTAAAGATGCACACACTTCCGTTGTCCCTTCATGGGACAAGCAAACTAGGACTGCTTCCACACCTCTAGTTCCTTTCAGTACTGTCAACAGCAGAACAGAACAAGCTGGTAGCAGAACAGTTAATTTTAATTTCAGCCTCAATTCCTTCAAAGTACTGAAGGGAACAAGAAATTTGGGAGTTGTCTCTTTTTTTTTTTTTTTCAGCGCTGTAGATGGCGTGCAACCAGTGAACTAGACTTTGCTGCTCCTTGTAAGGAGTGGCAGAATCAAAACTTCACCCAGAATGGAGGAAAACCAGTTTATTCTTGCATATAGTGTATTAGATTAATTACCCTTAAAAATAAATCTAACAGGTGCGTTTTCTGCTTGTGAGAATTCCAGTTTTGACCATTAAGTCCTGTGCAAGTGGCTTCCAGTGCCCAGTAAACGTAGACTCAGAAATTGAAGTTTAATACTGCTTTCACAGTCAGAGCATCTTGAAGCTCTACATTTTGGCCAACTGTGCAACACCGAGCAACTGTTTCTTGCAGAAAAGAAAATCTTTCCCTTGTATGTGTTGCTTGCAATTCACATAGAACATCCACACTGATAAATAGACACTTGAAGAAAGAAATACTGATCCTTACCATACCTAGCTGGAGCTTTTTTAAGATGAAGTACTCAATACGGATCATTCAGGTGCTGCCTTCAGACACAGTTCTTCTTTGGAGTCCTCAAGTTTTGAAGTTACTCGTTTTTATTGTTTCAAATGAGAGCAGCGGGTGGCGCCAAATGTAAGCCCAGCTCTGATAGACAGTGGTAATTTGGAAAAGGGATTGTCGGAGGATTTGGGCTTGTGTTCCTTGAAGATTCTTTGGTGTCTAATAGATAGCAGTAAACCTTTCCCCCATTAGTGACACTAATAATTTTTCACTTTGTCACATAGACACCTATTTTCCCAAAATATGCAGGCATGTGAAATTTCTCCCTCAGTATCTTTAAAACCTTTTGGCCAAAGATGCATGTGTGCATAAATAAGTGTACATCCTTTCCATAAGAAAGCAGATTCTGAAGCAGAGAAGGATGCTATCTATTTATTTTGCATAAGACAAGGAGCTTTACTAGTTTAAGAAAACTTTTAAAACTCACTTTGTTTTTTTCTTATATATATTCTTTTTCTTTTCCTTTTTTTAACGGATTGATTCTTAACCCTTGCAGAACACTGAACAAGAAAGCAATAGTCCTCATCAGTTGGGAGTGCCTATTGAAAGCTCAGCACTGAAAAGCAATAAACCTAAACTAATCCCCATTGAGAAAATGGCTATAGCAGATACTTCTGTTTGTGAAAATGTAACTGAGACCACTGAAGCAAGATTAATGGAAGAGTATACTGAGAAGATTTCTGGAGAACACGAGTGTAGAAATATGTCAGGAAAAATAACCAGCCCTTCAGACCATGCCAATGCATTGTCATTTTCGAATAGTAGTATGTTTTTGAGTGCAGGGGATTTCTATGAAAATCAAATAACCACTGAAATGCTTCAGGAGGAGGCAAAACAACAGACTGCTGAAAATTTGAAGCTGATCTATAAGACAGAAGACAGCCATAAACATGTTGATTTACTAATGAAAGTTGAGCAATTAAACTCAGAGCTGAACTTTCAGAATGCACAATTAACTCCGAAGAGCTCAGCTTTTGCAGAAATGGAGAAAGCTGCTGTAGTTGTTAAGGAAGAAACCTGTAACATAAAGGAAAAACTGGAATCAGTCTCTTTCAATAAGCAGCAATTATCTCTTAGAGTAGTCTCGTTAGAAAAAGAACCTGGGAAGGTGAAGTCTGAGCTGGAGATATATAAAGTTAGGTTGTCTAATGCAGCAGACACATTGGATGATGTAGAAATGACCAAGAGAGATTGTCATGAACAATTTCTTGCAGCTGAAAATGAACAGGGGAGTCCAAAATCTGAACAAGTTAATATTGAGAACCATGCCTTGTTCATAAAGCATGATGTTGAAATGCTTCAGGCAAAATGTCAGCAATTAGGAAGGGAGAGGGAAGTTAACCTGAAAACTATTTCTAGCTTTCAAGAGCACCTTGTTTCAGTCACAGCTGAGGGAAGCCATATTGGCCAAGAACTGAGTATTTTGTCTGGAAATAAAAAAGAACTGGATCAAAAGTATCAGAATCTACAAGCAAAATTAAAAGAGCGAGAGTCAACTAAGGTGGATTCTACTGAATTCATTAGAAGGTTAGAGAGTGAACTGAGGACACAAACAAATCTGCTTGAGACTGCAAAATCTGATGTAAATCAATTATCAAATGAGAAAGATCATCTTCTGCAGAAGCTGCAAAGTTTGGAAAATGATGCTGTGTCTTTCGCCTTAGAAAAAGGGAAACTCCAAAACGAAGCAGCAGATTTGAAAAAGGAGAAAGAGCTGATCGTAAGAGAGTTGGAAATGATGCAGAGTAAATTAAGTTCATCAGAAACGGAAAATTCAAAGCTTTCCAGATCTTTGGAAGGCTTGTTAATGGAAAAAGGTGAACTTGCTGCTAGACTCAGCTCAGCACAGAAAGAAGTAGACCAAATGCGACATGGAATTGAGAAGCTGAAAGTAAAAATTGAATCCGATGAGAAGAAAAAACACCACGTTGCTGAAAAGCTGAAAGAGAGTGAACGGAAAGCTGACTCTCTTCTGGATAAAATAGAGAGGCTTGAAAGAGAATTGGAGATGTCAGAGAAAAATCTAGAAGATGCAGTTATTCAGTCGGAGACTGCTAAAGCAGAGACAGAAACGTTAACAATGGAGATGGAAGAGATGACTGAAAAGCTGAAATGTTTTAACTTCCAAATTGATGTCCTCACCTCACAAAAAAAGTGCTTGGCTAAAGATTTAAAAGAAAAGCAAGAAAGAATCCTTGAACTAGAGTCTTCGAATTTGACTACAGCAAAACTGTTAGAAGAAAAGGAGGAAGAAAAGATGCAAATCAAGGATGAGTTTGAAAATACTGTGGTATTGCTGAAATCTGAGCTCAAAGGTATGAGCGAGAAATTAGAGTTTTCTTGCAAGGAGGAAGCAGATGCTAGAGCAAAAGAGCAAGTCTTGATTAATCAGGTGGCTTGTCTTGAGCAAGATAAAACAATACTATTACAGGAATGTCAGGAAATAAAAAATGAAAATATCAAATTGGATCAAACGAGGGAGGTACTTGTTCAAGAGTTGATGGATTGTAAACAAAAACTCGATGAAAGGGTGCAGGAAAATGGTGCCCTTCAAAAGCAGGTGAAAGAAACAGAGGAGCTGTCTTTACAGCTGACACACATGCAACATGAGCATGAATATTGGCACCAGGAAAAAAAAAGGCTGCAGAATTTGATTGCTGAGTTGAAGCTGAAGGAGCAACATTTTTCTGATAATGAAACCTTTCCGGATATCCTGAATGTTCTAAAAGTGTCTTATAAGGACCTTGAGAAGGAACTGGAATCTACGCTTTGTGAAAAGAGCACTTTATGTAAAAAGGTAATACCGTTTCCATTAAGATAGAGTTCCCTTTTTAGGAGTAGGATCAAGCGTCCTCTGGGCTTGCCACTTCCTTAATAAATTGTATCTTAAAATAACTTTAACCTCAGACTTTTACAGTAAGCATCCTATTTTTAAAATTATGTTTTCAGTGCAATCATGAGTTTGCATTGAAGTTACAGAGCTGGAAAGCACGACATTGTTTTGTGTAGGCTGAATGGGAAGGTTGCTTGAAAGTAGGCATAGAAGTTTAAGTAAACAAATAATGCAGGATAGTTTCCTCTTTCCTGTAGAAGAAAAAGAGGAAAGACAAAGTAATATTGGGTGAGTGAGTTTTTATTTCAAGAACAAGTGCTTTGGGAGGTCAAACGAAAATGAAACAACAATTGGACACTTGCCATGTGCAAACAGCATTAGCCTGTTGTGACTCTTGCTTGGAGTTGGACCAGCTATGGGAATAAAATAACCCATCTTAAAAACTGCTTGTTGCATATAAGAAAATTCTTTGGAGGTCATGACACGTATTAAAAATAATTCTGGAAAATCTAATTTCAGGTGAATGAACTGACTGAAAGTTGTACTGAGCTGCAAGTCAAGCTAAGTGATACTGAACAGAAGATTTCCAAGTTACAGGAAGAACTTACCACAGAAAGAAACAAGCTTGCTGAAGAAATACAACTCATTCAAGAACATTCAGAAAAGAACAAAGTTAGTTACTCCATGTGTAGTATTTCTGTGTTCAAGGCCGGATGCTCGAGTTCAGTAAATGTGTGGAGGCTGGGCAAGGGAGCTGTGGTAATGTACAGTATCAGAGGTTCTTGCTTCCAAATTTCCAAAAATTTAATGTTCTCTTCTGAGATAGAATGATTCGTTAATAGTTTTCCCCTCTTCCTTCTGTCGAAACTATGTTTTCTTGGCATAAAGGCCACAGGTGGATATCTAGAAATCTTTCAGTACCAAGAAATTGTCTACTACAGGCATTCAATCTGAGGGTGAATGAGGATGTTGGATAAAAAAATGTAACATTTCTCAAGTTTGTTTTAAAACTAAACTACTTTCAGTGTTCCAGTAGTGTTAAAGTACTTTCAGGACAAAACCAAGGAAGAAACAGTTTTAGAGTCTTTATTTTTAATTTGTTCATATTTAATTCTTAGAGGCTGTTTTACCATCTAGACAATTGTAGGTCTTATTTGTGAACAATATTATGTGTTTAAACCAGCTTAAGTGGTCTTCTGACCTACTAACATTATATACAAAATTTTATAACCAGGGGCTTGTTTCTGTTGTGTTGTTGAGGATTTTGAGTGGGAAAAGAAGAGAGATTTATGCAGCTTTCAGAAATCCTGTATGGAAATACAGGCCAGCTGTCCAAAAAGTAGAGATATAAAAGTGGATCGAGATGAAAATGCTTAGAAAGTTTTGTCATCTTAAAGATGGTGAGGAAAGTGACCTTTAACCTCTCAAGTCACTCTCAGAGGGAACGATGTTTGGAGAGGTTAAGCTTTGATTTTTGACAGGGCTGCTTGATTTAACAGTGTTGACAAACTTGCACTTGGCGTACCCTTCAGATCATAACGTTTCTTTTTAAAAGACTCTCCTTTGCCCTCCTATCCTGCCTTTTGTGTTCAGATGTTCCATTCTTTGTTTACAGTGTGTTTAGCCACTGTTAAATACTTTTTTCTTACCAAGTTGTTTTTGGAAATTCAAAGACGTTTTGGATATAAAGTCAAATAGTTTAATGCGTCGACTGTTTCTCTATTGAGAAAATTCTGAATACCGAAGAATGTGCTATTACTGTTTACAGATTCAGCTGCATCTAACTATGTCAGAAAAAAATGAACTGACTAAGAGTTTGGAGATGGTCCAGAAAGAACTACAAGAAAAAGAAAGTGAAATGAAAAGAGAAATATCAGAATACAAAGACAGACTACTTCAAGCAGAGAAAGAGCATCAGGATGCTCTGACAGAAGCAAACCGAAAGGTAAGTCAGAAAATGGGAAGAATGGTGCTGTGAGGTTTTAATTAAATTCTATGTATTTTACAAAATTTTGCTGATCTTGTTGCAAAAGAAATTGTCTTTGCTAACAATATTTCTATGTACTTACCTCGGAACTCAGTAAGTGTCAAATTAACTTTTCCATATAGCAAGCAGTGAAAGGTGAATTTACCTCAGAACTTGGTAAGTGTTAAGTGTATATATAATTTATCTGGGACTATATATTTGAAAAAGGGAAAGCAACAGTATGTTTTAGTCCAGGAAATGGTGGTTTTGGTAGGAATGGGGAAGAAAGATAACCCATTTTAGGATACAAGGGCAAATTTGTTGGAAATGCATTTGTCAGCCATGCTGTGTATGAAGAGCCATCATCTTTTCTGCAGAAAAACCTGTCTATAAATACGTACTTGAGGCCAGTAGGACACAGGCAAACAATTTAATTATTTCTTAATAATTTTCATTCTTTGGAATATAAAGTAAATTTAAGAGCAAGTTATAGTAAAATATAAAGGCTTTCTAATGGCAGACTTCTTAGAGGCAAGATTCTGGTATTCAAAATGTATACTTGAGACAAATTGCTCTTTCAGTTTTAAACTCCTCAAAACATGCCAAGCAAATTTGCTGTGGAATTCCTGTGGGCTGTACGCTCTTAAGTACATCTTTAAAATACAACTCGGTGTCCTTTTTAGTATCATAGTAATTAGACACACTTTCTTTCTCTAGAATGAAGTAGAAATTGAGGCCTGTCAAGATAAGATGAATTTGCTGGAGCACCTTATCAGCTCACAAAAATTGGAAATTGAGCATTTGAAGTCGAATAAAGAAGAACTAAATAATTCCCTTAAAGAAGCTAATCTAACCTTAGGAGAACTCCTAAAAACTAAGGTAAGAAAAAAAAATGTAAGTATTTACATGAGACCCAAGGCACTGTGTAGAAAAAAAAAAAGTAGGATTGGGAACCAGTGCTCCAGAGCTTTGGCTTGACTTTGGTACAGCCTTTGTTTCATTAATGAGAATACAGAGCATGGAGGAAACATTTACTATTGATCTACATTAGAAAAATCCTGTTATGCATGCCACGACTGAGATCACCTAGAATTGGTTTATGTGATACTAAACACAACAGTCTGTTGTCTATACTAAATGTTGCAACTGGGTTATAATGTGGTTAGAATACACTCAAAGAGACTTTGCGGTGCCTCTAATTTCTGTTTGTGAATTACTTTGATGATTAAAAGATACCATGTTCTGTCTTAAGCATTAGTCTTGATACATTGCTCTTGATCCTTGAGAGTTTATCAATTCCATTTTATACAGAATTCTCTAAACGACAGAGCTGTTCTCAGTGATGATAGCATATGAGCTCCACATACTGTGAACAACTGATAGCTGGGAACAGTTCTAGATTTGCTTGGTTTGCTTTCTAGTAGCACAGGTGAAGTTTAACTGTCCATATAACTGAATTTCTGTATTAATTTCCCCTGTGTTTTTCTCGTCTACTTTTTTTTTTTTTTGGTCCTGCTTCTGTCTGTGAGTGATTGCTGGCTCCAACTCTGTACTCCCACCTTGGGAATGAGTATCTCTCTAAATGAACTCTTGAAGAAACATAGTCAATTCAATTTACTTGCAAGTAAACACTGAATTGTAATATGTTCATCTTGCTCAACAGTTCTTTATTCCACAGGGCCCTCCACTGTGGTGTTAATTTAATACCAGCAGTCCAATGATACAGTACTATAGGATATGTGCCAGTGACAGAAAACAGTACCCGTGGTAGTGTAAATGTAGCATACAAGGCTTCCAGCTGTGCTCACTGTGTGGTATTTGCACAAAAGTTGTACCAGACCAGATGAGAAGGAGCAGCCCAGGAGAGTGGAAGTGGGTGGAAAGGAATGATCTGCTGCTGCTCAGAATAGTATTTCTGAGCTGGAATTTAGAGTGCAAAGCAGGCCTGGGTTATCTTGCCTCTGTGGTAATAAGATGCATTAGGGATGAAAAGAAGAATAAAGGAGACTCAGTCTAGGAGAGAGCACTTCAAAATTTATAGAGTATTGGTTTGAAATCTGTTACCTGGAAAGCAGCACTTTCTTATGGCATGTCAATGAACTGATAACAGGTGGAAAAAGGACTACTGCCTCAGAGTTCATACAGCTTTCTCATAGGTAGGATGCTAGTCTTGACATCAGTAATCTGGAACATTCATAACTTGTTGGTATATCTAAAGAGAATAAGCCTCCCTTATTGGTAT
>NW_008825306.1:3290096-3297597 GCF_000699105.1 Pygoscelis adeliae
TTGTACCTGTCTCTAGTAAGAGGACTTTCATGTTTCCTGCAGTAAAGGAGCTGCTATAGTGAGGTTGTACGGAAACAAGCAAACAAGTATACATTACAACCATGCTCTACAGCTAATATTTTGTAACGTTCAGCTTCCATTTGACATTGTAATGTTTAAATGGAAGAATTATGTTTCTGGTGTAATAACTACATTTCTTATTTTGTAGGCTGATAATATTAACATTATAGTTCAACTGAAGAAGGAAAATGAATTTGCCCACAGTAAAGTGCAGCTGTGGATGCAATCCTGTAAGCAGATGGAACAGGAAAAGGAAATGTTGCAGAAACAACTAGTTGAATGCGATGAACTCTTAAAGAAGAAAAATCTAACTATGTCAAAGTATAAGAAAGAAGGTAACTGAATCTAGACTCAATCTTAATGCTTTCTTAGCAGTGCATTAGTTTGTAAAACTTTTTTTCCCCTGAAATGTCCATTCGCATATGCAGCTCTAATACAGAACGTAATTCTTAACTAGTATAAAAGGTACAACTGCAAATGTGTCAAACATTTTCAAAATCTAGTTCATCTTCTTTCTCTTAAAGTATCAGAGGCAAATCTGGATTATGAGTATGTATTTTAAATATTATGTTTTTGTGGTTAAAAGTGACTTAAGAAAACCACACCCATGCTTCCTTAATAACTAAAGTTTGTGTACAAGTTCTTTTATCGTTTTCCAGCAAGCTTTCCCCTCTGATTCTCATGCTTTGTTCTTTATATTTTGGCTCATCTCATGAGATGCACTGTATTGTAACTGATACTTAAAGAAAGTTAGGGGTACAAACTCGAGTGCTCAGAAGGTACAAAATGACAGAGAAAATGTTTGCCCATGCACTGGTCAAGGATTCTTTTCAAATTTTGCATGTTTGTTCTCTATTTAGCAAATACATTATTATGTCTAACATATTACTGATTTTGTTATACAGTCACTTATTTTTTTTTATAGTTGCACAGTTATCGAACATGTATAATTAATTAAAAGATGTCTGACCGTTGCATTATAAATTCTTATATATGCATCTTTTTTTATGTCAGTTATATGAATAATGATGTCTTGCTTTGAAAGGTGCTGATGAGAATGCCATTACAGAAGAAATTAAGTTAAGACTGGAAGAATTACAGGAATCTACAGAAGTGAAAACCAGAGAAGCAAATGAGAACTTGGAGAAATACTGCTCTCTAATTGTTAAATATTATAAACTAGAGGAAGCAAATGAAATGCTAAAAACACAAGTCAGTTTGTTGAGTGCTCAGCTGAAACAGCCAACAAGTGATGCTGTCAGCACTCCTTTGCTGAATTTGGATAACTCATTAACAGTGAGCAATCAGTCTGTCAAAGAGATGAGGCTAGATGAAGATACTACTAAGCTTTCAAGTAAAAGGCAGAGATACGAAGACAACAGGAAAGATAATGGTGAACCAAGATCCCCTGTGCCAGAGACTTCATCCAAAAAAAAAAGGAAGGATGATATCTGTCAAAATCTGCTGGGTCAGGAGAACACAGACGGTGACCCAGATGGGCTTCCAGAAGTAGTGAAAAAAGGTATTTATAGTGTTTTATAAAGGCAAACATTATCTGAGCATAGCAGGTGGGTTTTTTTCTCTTTTGTTTTGTTCAATTAGTTTTACTCTGGGTGAGTAGGTGACTATGCAAACATTGTTGGTGACAATGATGGAAGGTGAAAGTAGTCAATGGGAGATGTTCCAGTTAATGCCAAGTTAGTGTTTGTGGAGCTGTGGTGTTAGACCAGCATAATACGTTTATGTTGGTTTAATAACTACCATTCTCCTCAAAGTTAAATGGTCCTGGCAGTCGCAGCTTTGTAGTTCCTTGTGGTGCATGTATTAGAGGCTAAGCATATGATCTGTAACAGCAACAAAGTTTTGCTGATGGAAGACTTGCTCTAGTCATTTAAAAGCATTATTTGAACCATTCAGTGAAACTTACAGGAGAATAGATGTGGAGTGAATCTAATCTTAAAGGCCACAAGATTGGAGTGCTAGAGTACCATGCTGTGATGGAGTCATTTGCTCCCTCTAGAGCCCCACAGTTCCTTCAGTCTTATTCCTTACGAGGTCAAAGAGGCAGTTAGTAGCTGTGTGGGTTCTGACTGGCAAGTGGTTGGTGGTGAGGGCTGCAGGGGGACTCTGAGGAAGGAGGTCATGGCTGCCCCATGCCAGACATGGTCGGGTTCAGCTGGCTCCAAAGGACAAAACCATGCACCAAAATGGAACCAGTCAGAGGTGTTTGTCGCATCTCTGTGAAAACATGAGTAAGAAAGGGTGGTAAATGCTGAGATGAAGGAAAAACAATGCCGGGGCTGGAGGGACAGGAGCAATGCTGATGCAAAGTATCATACTGAGCAGGGCATGGGGCTGACGGGGGTGGTGGTGGTCTCAGCAGGGGCAGGAGCTGGCAGGCAGCCCAATGGTGGCTGAGAGGAGACTGAGGAGGAGATACAACCCCAGAGGGACTACAGCCAGTGGGTTCCTCCATGCCTGAGCAATTGAGTTAAAAACAAGGAGCAGGATCTGACCCTCATCTCGTCCTGCACTCCCGTCACCTCACTGAAGCTGTAGTGTGCGGCAAGGCAATTGGAGACCAGAAGCTGGAGAGGAGAGGTGTCTGGAGGGAAGCCGAGGTGTTTTCCCCAAGAGTTTGCTTATTTGTGTGCTTTTATTTCTTTCAATAACAGAATCAGTAATTAAAAGTGTGTTAATTGGCAATACATTAAATCAATTAAAATTCCCCAAGTCAAAACTGTCTTGCCCGCAGCAGTAATATATTAACATCTTCATGAGAGTTCAGTTTCATTCTGCTATGAATGCAATGAAACTAGGTAGCCTGATATTCCATATAAGGGTTCACTGTAGCAGAAAGTAACTGAGAAGATTGCACAAATCAGGGCTTGAAAAATATATTGTACGTTCAACTACCTATTACGTACCCCTTTATAATAAATGCAATTGCAATTATCAAAGGACAAGCCATAGAGATACTGAATTGCCTCAACTTCAGTGATCACTCCCAGAAGTCAGGATGTCTAAGTCTACACGTTATTTGCATTTTATTTTCTTACTAGCATTACTATTTTTCTGGAAATACACCTGTTCTGAGGACATATGTGCCAGTTAATATTTGACTTCTAGGCTAAATAGATAATAGACAACCTACAACACTATACACAGAGAAAAATATGAAAAATCAAGAATATTGTGTCACGGTATTGTGTTCTGATTAAATTCTAGTAAAACCAGTACATGTTTTCAGACTGAAATGACTCTCCAGATAATAATGTACCTGTAAGAAAAAGTCCAAACACTTGTTCAAACAACTTTGCTATAGAATTACTGTTGTACCTTGTCTACATTTTCCAGGGCTTGCATATGAATTTTGGAATACACGAGATCTGTTCAGCAATCTTTTTGATCCATTTTCTTCAATAGAACAAATTATTTTAATCAGCTTTTTTTATCCCCGTTGTGAAAAAAGAGAGGATCCGTTTGAGAAAGCGTAACTTATTTAGCTGTTTTTAATAGAAGGTGTTTATTTTTCAGGGTTTGCTGATATCCCCACTGGAAAGGTTAGCCCTTACATTTTACGTAGAACAACCCTAAATCTAAGAACCAGTCCCCATCTGGCTTTCTCAAGTGAGAAATTGCCTTTGCCTACACAAGATGTACAAAAAAGCAGACCAGATAATCTTGGTGAGCGTTCCTGTTCGACACCTGGTGGCAGCAAACCACAGAAGGTAACTTTAAAAAAAATTATCTGGGTATGAAAGCCATGGGGAAAACTAATACGTTTGCTAAATGTATTCATCTTGCCAAGTAAGTTTGAGGACATATCATCATTCTTTACATTTCTCAGCAATACAGTGAAGACAAGATCGTAAATACTGAATCGCTAAAACATGACAGAGGTCTTGACCATGCTAGCAGTCTGCAAATTGTTCCTGTGATGTAATTTGTGACTTCATAGGGAAACCCATTGAGAAATGTAAATTAAATACAGGTATATTTTCAATTTCTTATAATGGATATTAAAGAGCAGATATTCCTTATACTGTGGTTTCTTAGGTTTCAGAAAAAGTAAACAGGAAAAGAATTAACCTCTGGGAGTCTGAGTTGAGGCTTAAAGTTTTCTGCTAACAACTTTTCTTGGAATTTCAGGCTCAAGATGTTATAAAAGAACTACAGATATCTGAGAGGCTGTTAAACATGTAAATAGGGAACGTTTAGATGGTAGAGAAACTAGACTTTAATGTTAGTGTTTACCAGGTTTTAAGGTTATCAAAACAAATAAAGACTACAGAGTTAGGTTTTGAAAGCTGATTGTTATTAAAAAAATGTTAGTAACTGAAGTTTACATTAACTTTGCAAGTGTTTTCAGTAATGTGACACACTGCTGAATGTTTCACAGTACATCAGAATAAGGCGTTCTTTCTAAGCTGATGCAAATGCTTTGCAGATTATAGAAAAATGTTCCAGTTTTAGGACAGAAACAAACCTTTTATTGTCTGAAATCTCCTCCAAAGTTTTTAACCATGCTATCTCAAGCTGAGCGATAAGAGAATAGTTATTATATATTGATACTTCTTTACATGAGGGCTACATAGAAATACGCCAGTAGATAAAAATTCTTCCAGTTTGCCAGGTTACACAAAAGCATTCTCTTGGCAATCAGTGGAGTCTGCCGCACAGCCGAAAGTGAAGCCATAAAGCAAGACCACAACTTTTTGTTTTGGTGGGGTTTCTTTTTGTTTTTTTTGTTTTGTTTGGTTTTTTTAAATGCAGTTATTTTGTGTTAGCACATAAAGTATGTTGGCAAGATACCAAAAGTAAGTAAAGGCAAGAGCCCCATAGTTTAGTGGACATATAGGTTTTGAGGCCAGAAAGCACTGTTGGGAAGATGAGTCAGATCAGAGCCATAATTTGTTTTGAGCTATAGCAATAGGAAATCTGTATTTTGAAGTGAGAGTGAATCCACTGAATTCGTGTATGTTGTTCCAAGGGTTAATTACCTTACTTGCCAAAACTTGCTGCTTCTTACAGACATTGCCTGGAGGTCCATGTTTTATTACTATTTCATTAAGTGATGCCAATAAATTTTATTTACTCATTTATGTATGTTTTTCTGTAACTTTAGAAACAAACGGAGGGTCTTGCTTATAAAGAAACTCAGTAGTGCAAAAAAGAAAGGAAACCTTGGCAGCAGAAAGTTGCATAGTAATCACCTGCCAGCATGGTATAAGCTTGTTGTAGGCTCTCGCTGACCATAGTCAAGGTTACAGCATATAACAAGTAATCAGTAATAAATTGCTTTTAATTTAACTGGGGGAGGGATTTCCCAAACAGTCATCCTCTTTGCCTAGGCTTGTATTGTCTAGGTCTAAGGACAGGCTACTCCTTAACTTCAACTATATAGGAGAAATTAAGATTTCAGGGTTGTGTTTTTCCCCAGGTGTGAATAGCAGAAATCATCAGTTCCAGGAATTTGTGCCCTTCTCTCTTGGACATTGCTGGATATATGTGTTTGCTTTATTTCAAGATGATGTACATCTGGGAATTTCTGGAGGAATTGTTCATAATATCACTTAATCGTTTGTTGAAACCATCAAAAAGTGTTGTTTCATGCTTTACAGTAAATGGTGTTTCTTATTTTAAAAGTGAAATAAGCCTTGTTTCCTTCTCTTTAACAGGTACTTATATTATGTACTTCATTTCAGACATGCAGTTTCAAATTGTGCAGATTTCTCAAGGTGTTTAAAATGTGCCCTGTCATTTTCATATGCAAATTTATTCACTTTCCTATGTGAATTTAATGTAGGATTTAAATCGAGTGCTTTGACTGCACATCAGTTAAAACGTGAAAGCAGTGCTTTCTGTCCAGATGTCAGCAAAAAAAGTGACAACTGTGTTTTATGTTTGCAGAATACATACAGGAAAAATGAAATATGGATCTCAGTACACAATACCTGGTACCTTAGTAAACAGATTAAGAGTACTGTCTGTTCCCGGTTTAGCTTTTTTCTGCTCCTAGCAAATAGTTTGCCAGCTGTGTAGCAGATATTCCATCTTACGCCACACCAAAACGATTGATATCAAGTCTCACTGTATTGTATATTCAAAGGGATAAATGTGTTCAAAATATTTTTTCTGTTTTCAATATGTGTGTTTTGCAAATTCCCAATATTTAGTCTTCTGCAGTGAGTCTTTTGACCTTCTGCAGAAAGCTAACATGGTTTTCCATTACCAGTAAAACAGGACATTTTTGTTTGTGTTACAGGTAAATGATGAACAGCAGTCCCAAGCAGTAACAGCTTTTCCACCAATGAAATCTACTTCAAGGTCACCACTTTGCCCGTATAAGCAATCCACAAAAACTGTCTCTGATAATACTAAGGAGAGTCGTATGATGCACAAAGCCAAAAATTCTCTAAATGAACAAGGACTACCCGAGCAAGATGAGCAAAAAGAAAATTGTAAGGTGCAGTAAAACTGTGTGGACTTAATCTCACAACTCAGAATAACTGACGATCAAAAACCAGTTTGTGAAGTAAATATCGGAACTATATGGAGGGCACCATTTTCTCTTCTCCAGTGATTAACGATATATGGGTTCTGCAGAGACTGTTCTTGAATACTTACTAATACCAATAGTCACTCAAACTTGTGGAATCATAATGAAGGAGCAGATATAATTGATCATCTGTAGAATTTTCTGTAAATAATTCTTCATAAATCTGTTAAAAAAAATTAAACCATGGAAAAAAAGGACTACATGTTGCCACGTAGTTCATTGTTGCCATTTTTAATGTGTACCGAAGGTTGATTTACAAATGGAAACTAAACTCACCTAAGTATCTCTAAAAATATTAGGTTCCAGGAAAAATGAGGCAAACACTATTGGATGATTTCAAATGGAGCAGTGACTTCATTTGTAAGTGCAAAACCAAATATAAACCCAGATATAAGCTGCATCCAGTGCGCAGGTCCAGTGCATGGTGTCTTGGTATCCCTTCTTCCAGATGGAATAACATTGTGCAAGGGGGGATGAGACCTGAGCTGAACAAACCCAGAGAGGATTGTCTGTTTTCCCTGAAACTAGGCAACTGCCAGTCCATCTGTTTGTACTTCCCAGTATGCACTGGCTTTGACCATAGCCAAAGGTCTTGCAACGTTAATCGTCACCTCTGCAAAATGGCCCTTGGCCAGCCAGTAATCCTCAGCAAGCTGGAGGAGGGCACTATGTAGCTGGCCAGAAAGGACACCACAACAACAAACTGTGCTCACTCTACCAATAATGGCTGTGTGCTGATTCTCTGCAGGTCACCCTTCACCCTGACAATGCTTGGCTTCAAATATGTCACTTTATATGAAAATTGTTGCAGGCTTGTACCTGATGTAATGAGAGTTGATGTGTTGGAGAAATGGTCAGGTGTCAAGAAATAACTGCATA
>NW_008825306.1:3297628-3304397 GCF_000699105.1 Pygoscelis adeliae
TTCATTCAAGAAAAATCCTATTTGAGATTCCGAAAGAAGGTAACTCACCTGGAAATAGATTTAAAGATTCTGCTATCATCAATATAAGAAAACAACTCCATCTAGTTCATCACTTGAATTTAGGATGATTCATTACAAATAAGCTTGCCACAACAAGCTGGTACTTGTGGATTTCAAAGGTCTAATTGGGCTTGCTCAGTAACGCAGAGCAATTCTGTGCAAGAGAAAAGGGTGACATCAACTAAATCAGTCATTACCCAGCTGAACAGAAATTACTTTCCAGTAGTTCATGTTGCTTATGCTTGCCTACCCAGGCCGAGTATTAGGAAAATCAGGCTCCTGTACATGAGCAGTAGTGCCCTAAGACTCCAACTTGCACAGCAGAAAGGCATTTTCACGTTATTCTTCTATCAGAAAGATGTTTCTCCTTTCAACAAAAGTGGGTAATAATGTTTTCTACTCCTTGAAAAAGATTCCTTAACTTAAAAGACAATACTTTTGTTCCAAGTTGGACTTTCAAAGTATAACAAGTACTTCTCTAATGATACAAAGGTAAGATTCTACTTGAAGTTGAGTTAGTTTTACACTCAAAGCAAAGTGGTTTTCTCTATTTACCTATACATACACACCATTATTCTGCCTTGCTTACAGCATTGTCCATTAGAACGCAGTTTATGAGAACAAATAATCTACTCATCAGTCTAACTGAAAGACCTTTAAAGACATTCAGCATTTGTCTCAAATAAGTCTAACAATAACACAAGCCAAAATATTCCATATAGTTCAGATGAACAAAAACTTTCTCTAAAAGCTATTCTTCAGTAATTAGATACACCTATGGTTGGGGTCAGATCAGTAGATCTTGTGGCTTTTTCCTTAAACATCTCTGGTCATTTGTTAACTCAAGTATTAGGTAATTAAAACAAGCCTTGTGGCACTATGCCTAGAGGCATCTTCCAGGGAGACTGAAAGAGGCCCATCTTAAAGGATGCATTTTGATTGCCTCATCTTCTGTCAGTATACCAACAAAGCTGCTCATAAAAGTTAAATTATTTCAGATAAGTTTTCCTATCTTCAAATTATTTAGGGATCATGTATGGAATTGTAGCAATTTTAAAAAAAATTAACTCTTGAGGTAGAAGCATGGGTGTGAAAACACATTGTTAGTGGACAATAGAAAAAACCCCACCAAATCTGGCATGTTTTATTTATCCCAATCATTGTTTTTCTATTTTAATCTGATGCCTTGAAAAGTGTCCCACTTGGAGAAGAGTGTGGAAAAAACATCTATCTTTAGAAAGCTGTCTAATCTTAACCAGACAAATTTGAACAACTATGTTAAAATGGAGTAAGTAAATAATATCACTAAAAGAAAGGATTGAGGCTTTAGTAATTACATATTTTCCAACTTGGCCATGCTTGTATTTTATAAGCCTTTGTCGTGGTTTAATCCCAGTCGGTAACTAAGCCCCACACAGCCACTCGCTCACTCCCCCCAGGTAGGGTTGCAGAGGGAATTGGAAGGGTAAAAGTGAGGAAACTCCTGGGTTGAGATAAAGACAGTTTAACAGGTAAAGCAAAAGCCACATGCATATGCAAAGCGAAACAAGGAATTCATTCCCTACTTCCCCTCGGCAGGCAGGTGTTCAGCCATCTCCAGGGCTCCATCATGCATAATGGTTATTTGGGAAGACAAACGCCATCACTCTGAACGTCCCCCCCTTCCTTCTTCCCCCAGCTTTATATGCTGAACATGACGTCATATGGTGTGCAATATCCTCAGAAAATGCCTTGACTCTGTGTCAGCACTGCTCAGCAGCAACTAAAACATCCCTGTGTTATCAACACTGTTTCCAGCACAAATCCAAAACACAGCCTCATACTAGCTACTATGGAGAAAATTAACTACCCCAGCCAAAACCAGCACAGCCTTTAGATTTCGGTAAGTGTGAAATGTTTGCATTTTAAAAGATTACAATCCCTATTATTTTTCAGTAACTAGCATGTATTGTAGTACTAGCTAATCTTAGCTTTTTGGCATATGAGCTAACATAGATTAAGCTTTTCAAGAGATCTTAAGTTACTTAGATTAATACCTAAATCACTTGAAAATGGGACTTAATATTCTACATCCTGTTGCAAACTGATGAGACTTCAGGTGAAAATTCATGTAGGGTTTTGAAAACTGTATCGAAAACTTAATTTTCAACCTATCTGTAAATCAAGCATGCAGTAGTAAAAAATCAAAATGCCTCATCAGAATTGCTTGTAAGAGGATTGCATAGGACGTGTTTTGTCAGTGCCAGCTATCTGTAACGAATGAAAGGACACTTGTATCTGTCTTTCTATTCTGATTGTGAAAGTCTCTGTAGAAATGTCATCTTTAGTGCTCTGGTATTGTTCCTAGCATATTAACCTGACTGTTGCCACAGCGATACTGTGTTACGTCACAGGAAGATGCATTAGCTGGCTCTCTTCTTCATTTTCCTGTTTGCCCGAGGTTTACATTGTAATTGGTGTGAAATCTAGTTTGCTATCCTAACTAATTTTGAATGCTCTCTGAAACGCCCAAAGTTGTAGGTTAAAAGCATGTTGCAGAAATGCTGGTGTCCTTTTGCCGTGCACCCTTACAGCTGATGGCAGGGTCTGGTTGGTCTGTGATGTTCAGCTCGCTCTTCAGGCTTTCAACTATTCTTCTCTTTTTTACCTTGTAATGAAAGGAAAACATAAAAGGAGGTTTGTTTGGCTGCTGCTCTTCCAGGATTATTGTTAAGGGCCAATGTTTGAACTGATCTCTCATATGTCAGAATCTAAAATGCTCCCAGGTCAGATCCTGCCCTGACTTCTTGCAGTCCACTCAGCTGCAGAGATCCTCAGGAGTTCCCCAAGCCTTGAGCGCAGGAACAGCACGGAAGTGGCAGGCCTGAGACAGCCCTACGCTTTCCATGATATAGCCACAGTCTAGTCAACTACCAGGTTGAGTAGAGTTTGTACAAAACTTTTTAAAATTAATCCTTAGTGATGGAGAAATGCCATTTATTGAACATGGGCCTGTGCTACTTTCTCCAGCATCAGCTTCCAGAAAATGCTCTGCATTGCATTGCGGTTCCACCCTTGGGCACAGCGCTGCCCTCGCTAATGTTTCTTGGCTCACAGCAGGATCACTCGGAAGAGTCTGCCGGTCCAGTAACAACTGGTGGGAAGGAAGGATGGAGCTGAAAGAAGAAACACATTCTCGCTATCCAGATTACTAATTTTGTTGACGTGCCCTACAATTGATGCAAATTAATATACTTTAGAGGAAGGAAAATACCAACTGGAGCTGCAGTGAATCCAAATCTGTCTAGTCTCAGGCATCCGTATTGGACAATAATCCTGTAAGTGCCCTAAAACCCTGAAGGCGATGACAGAGAAAAATGCAACACACATCTAATGGGGATTTTCTTTGTACTACACATTGCAAATGAGTTCCTTTTAAACAGGGAAATAGCGTAAACACTCTGTACAGTAGGGCAAGTAGTGTCACTCCATGGCCCAGGTGCTACCTCTGTGGTAAGAACACCGAATTTGTCCCAGAACTGGCTTCAGCTGCCTGATTCTTGTTCCTGCTGTTTGACATTTCAGCTGTCTAACCCTTAAAATGACTCCATCTCCCTCTGCTTTTGCCACCTTATCCTAAATAGCCACAAATTACAATAAGGCTGCAAGTAATTTTCTGTGGAAAACAGTAATTGAAAACAGCTGTTTGAACTTTTTAAACATGTTGACAACTGAATACATGGTGGACTACTGTGAAAGCAGATTGCACTAGCAGTGTTCAAAAGCAATGGTGTCGATTTGCTTAAAATATGGACTAGTATATCTATAGTTCCAGTGACAGGGGATAGGCATATCTCCTCTGTTATATATATGTGTGTGTGTGCATATTCTCTGACACGCTTACAGACAGTCTGAAGCACATATTTCAGTGTAGAGTTCAGAAACTACATTGAACTTAGAAAAACAGGACATAGGTATAAAATAGCTAAATCTGCTTAGCTTTTTGCATTGTTTTATTTGTCTTCCCCAAAGCTTTTTTAACAGCAGACAAATCATGATCTCTGTTCACAATTCAGCTGTTGAAATACTTAGGTGTATGTGCTGATGACTGATGGGTGCACAGAAAATTCAGCAGCTTTCTGTATTTTGCTTTTCTGCTACTCTGCTTCATAAATTAAACAGATGAAAGCCTAGTGAGAATCTGCTGTCAGTTCTGGATGGTGTTTCAGGGTACCTTTATTTAGAAGGCCTGCTGAGTACCACATGAAATACAGTGTAAATGCATCTGATATTGTGAAGGAAGATTGCCTTTTTCACTAAGTTTGTGTACCCATATCAGATTACTGGTCTTTTTTTAGAGGCAGAACAGGGGAGTGGGAAATTATTAATTATGGTTGGGGACTGCTTTGATTTTTTCACTATAGAGAAAGGGAAGTGTTCTGTATTCTTTTGACCCTGTGCTGAAAAATAATGTTTTCAGTACTACTGTTGATTTTTAAATGTATGTGTGATGACAGTCATTCTCTGGCACTGAGTGACTGAAGATTTTAGTCTTCCTGAGGAGCATAGTTTGGATCCTTTTTAATTAACTTAGATTCAGATCATGGAGGCTAAAAGTAGTAATGGAGATGACTGATACTTCATCCTTTTGGATTTTTTTTTCTCGTCAATTTCTTGTGAGCAATTACAAAAGGAAAGAATCTGGTTTGTGATTTCCAGATCTTCTACTTGCTTAACTCCTTGTTTAACTCCGTTAGCTGCTCTTTTACCTCTTTTTTTTATTTAAGTGCTTGTTGTCTGGCTCCTGATACTATCTTCAGATCAAGAAATCTTCTGCTGAGACAGGCTGTTATATGTGGAAGTATTGGTTTATATCAAAGAATCTAAATAACAATCTCTCATTAACTGCACGCACCCTTAAATAGTGTTTTTAGTATGAATGGGAAGGGTACCATATGATGGGTTTGTTCAGGTGTCTCAATCCCCATTGCTGGTTTCTTCGACACAGCAGCAACGCTGCCTGTGTTGTAAGCATCATTTTAATGTGCTAAAATGACATGGAAAAAATGGAAGGTTAGTGAATCAACTGCAGGAAAGAGAATACAGCCTTGAAAGTTCTGCCAGAGCTTCCAAAATGTAAATAGGTTCGTGGGTAGAGTTCACACTGTGTTTGGCTACAGCTCAGAACTGAAAGGTGGGCAAACTGAAGTCTTGTCTTTGCTTTCACGCTGGCGCTTTGAAAAAATGCACAGGCAACCTAACCTGTCGTAGGACTGATGCTGGAAGAGCCATATCCCATACCATGTGAACCGGTGAATGTCTAACAAAGGATGCGACGGACAGAGCAAACTTTAATGAAGATTTCTCCCCCACTTGTTTCTTATTCCATGTCTCTTCACCAGCAGAGGAAAGTGTGGGATTACAGTAATTTTAAAGGCAAGTCTCCCGGTTTCAGCCACCACAGTTGCTATTTGTGCATTGCTGCCTAGGGTACATTGTAAAAATGTTGATGGGAACGTAAGCGATTGCTGGCTTGCTGTAGCAGGCAGGAGGATTCCACAAATTGGCATCGTCCCTGTGGTACACTGGAAATACTTCTATAAATTCAGTAATGCAGCTATGATTATTCTTCTCCTCGCCTCTCAATTAACCAGTACTGCACATATTGTTCCCTGTCAAATATCTTATTTTGTCAGATACCAGAGAGCAGTGTTGTTCTCTTTTCAAATTGCTGGTTTGATTTCTGGCAGTACTTGATTGCTTTAAAATGTGCTTTCTACATCCATTTTCCTCAATACTTAATTAACTGGAGAAAAAGACTGAAATGAGGTTTCACTTCAGTAGGTGTTTCACTTTTGTCCCCACTATCTCATTCATTTATTTCTTCTAGCTCACTCAAGTAGTCTCAGAGATTTTATCTTTCATTTGCAAGAAATTTTGCAGTCCAGATTATCTCTCTTATAGCTAAATCCCCCTGGAAAATTCATCCTGTGCTGGGAAGAAGCACAGAGGCAAGACTGCAGAAGAGGTGGTGAAAAGCAATCCAATATCAAACCAAAACTGCAGTGACTGTAGGTAAGCAAACCGCAGCTGGTCATTTGAGAAGACTGTTTAACCGGCCATGGCAAAAAGCCGTGTCCCTGAAACAGTGCTGCAGTAACAGCACGAGAGTTGAGTTAGTCAGGAGTCGCAACACATTAACAAGAACATTCTTGTAACTTCGCAGTGAAGAATTTAGTTTTAACATTGCAAATGCAGTTTCCATCTACGCTAAGTACTGCACAAAGTTAGAGCAAGCACTGCTTTACAAGATTGCAGCTGTTACAGCACTAGCAATACTTGAGCAACACCTGGGGTGCATCCGTGCCTGTACAGGAACGTCTTTAGGCATCTACAGTGAAAGTAACTGCTTGAATGCGCTTGGCTCTCACCTTTATCCCCCTTCCCTTGGTGTGACCTTTTCTGTCATATGTGCCCGTGGGAAGATAAGAGCCTGCATGCAGTAAGCTATCATGGAGCGGCACCTCCATGAAACACGTTGCACAAGGTAGCAGCAATTTTACCTTTTGTTTGTAAGAATAATGTGGAACACTGCTACTAAATCATAGCCTGGGACTCCATACAGTCTAGGGTTATGCCTACCATGTGCACAGGTTCCTCAGAGGTAAGACACTGGCTTGAAGTTCCAGAACTCATTGGAGCAAAACAGTCTTTTTTTTTTTTTTTTTTT
>NW_008825306.1:3304413-3350402 GCF_000699105.1 Pygoscelis adeliae
CAGTCTTTTTTTTTTTTTTTTTGCATGGTTTCCTGTGACCCATGTGTTTGTTTATTTCAGCCTTACAAAGAGCCAAGACCATTTGAGCTAAACACATCAGTGATCCAGTATAATCATAACGAGAGAAAGGAAAACAGTGATGAAATATGCAGTCCGCAGTTTGAATTCCAGCCAGTTAGGTGAACTTTTTGACTGCTTACTATCTCAAAAAATGCAAGAGTAGATTCTGAATGGCAGATGATTGCTGAGTAGACTGAGAGCACCTGACCAGTGCGGTTTGACTTGATGAAGACTGAGAAAATTATTAATATTACAGTAAGAATGAATCAAGTGGGAAATGGATTATGGGTTAATCAATTAGGATTACTAGAGCATCCCCAAAGAATTTTGCTTCATTAAGAGATTATAATCATGATGGCCTCTTTTTGTTGTGTGGAAGATGACCTGTGGGTATTCGTGACACAAAATGGAGTCTAGAAGCTGTCATGTAGAAAGGGAAAAAGGATGTGTGGAGTTAGAAGCTGTTCTGCAGATTCTGAGGAACTTATTGGGAAAATCTCAAGACTTGAGTTCAATTTGAAGGTCATTACGATGCTCTTCGTAAATATTATGAGGTAATTTTATATCTTATGTGTTCTGTTTTGCTGAGTTGACTGCTAAAGAGAACCTTCAGCAAAAGGGAAAAATCCAGTATGGTGGTGAAGGCTATGGAAGGCTGAGGACTGAGAGAGCTTGTGGCCAGACCTGCAGAGTGCTGAACCAGCAGATTTTTTAACTGTGTGTCACCTTTTCCTCTCTTTTCCCCTCTAGATCTTGCTGACATATAAGTAAAGCATGGTCTGGATTAGGCTTGGTTTCAGTGGCTAAAGTAACGAAAGCTGTCAGCTACTCAGGTGTGAAGATTCTATTGTATGCGTGTCCTGTGGTTGTGAGATGAACCATGTTTAGTGATACTCATCTGGTTATATTTTCCAATTGTCTCCATGTACGGAAACCCTGGTTTACATAGACAGATACTTGTGTACTTGAAGAAAACGGTGTTTGCCACTGCACACACACAGTCGAATGTACCTATGAAATGGGAAGAACCGGAGCAACATTTCAGTATACTCAGCTACGCAGTATATACTGCCAGAGCATGCAGTGAAATGAGTGTGTCCAGTTGAAACTTCAGAAGAAATTTAAGAAATTGAAGTTAAGGTATTCACGCTGGAACCTCTAAAAATATTAGCCATGCCACTTTGCCAAAATAGAAGATTCCTACTTTAAATCCCATGCAGAAAAGAACTTGTTTCACAGGACACTTCTCCTTCTGCCTGTGATGGGGCCACTAGGTCAGTACTGGTTTGGAAGACAGTTTCCACATACCAGATCACTGACTTTTTCTGTTGTGAGAAGAATAAACTTGGGTCCTGCGCTCATCTCAGAGCGGTCATTTTCATTTTTACTGGTTTACTTTTAAAACTTTCCCATGAGCAGTATCTAATTATGGTACATTATAAAAATCTGTATTTAAATGGTAACAGTGCACAGTGCTGAAGGGGACTGTTGGTAAATTGCTTATTCACTTTGATGATTAAGCCAGTAATTATTGCATTAGCATCCTAAACCACACTCATCTGCTGATATATCTCCTCCTAAGGCAATCCCGTGAGACGTGATGGGCTAAGTAGAAAGGGTATGGCACTTGAAGGGAAGGGCAAAGAACATGTAGGAGATGGTGCCAGGGATTAAGCTGAGGTTGCTTTCTCCCGTGTCTGCTTCAGCGTGACTCAAGATAGTGCTAGGGTGTGGTACATAAAAAAGGATTTTTTTGCCTTAGAAGTGTAAAAATAGACCTTTCCACTACTGGCTATGAAAGACCCTATGACACTTCCTGCCAGATCTTATCACTGAGGCTATACTCACACAGTAATCAAAGCAAATAATTTTATTTGGTTGAGTAAGATGGCCTTTCAGCTTCCACACCACTGTGGCGTACAGCTGCCTATGCTGTTCTGTGTTCCTGTCCTGAAATGTTTGGTAACGCTGCTGGATGCCATTTATCAGCTGTCTTCCACCTCCCCCTCACCTGAGGTAAACCTTTTGGTGTCTTTACACTGCATTTTTTTGAGAACAAACGCTTTATGAT
Source organism: Pygoscelis adeliae (assembly GCF_000699105.1). Classification (NCBI taxonomy): domain Eukaryota; kingdom Metazoa; phylum Chordata; class Aves; order Sphenisciformes; family Spheniscidae; genus Pygoscelis; species Pygoscelis adeliae. The sequence goes on from NW_008825306.1 coordinate 3,306,545, forward strand.
CCTCCTATTAGCAAAGGCATAAAACAAGTGTAAGATACTACTTTGTGTCTTCAGGAGCTTTTGGCTTTATATGATAAAATTCCAGGAAATAAGTTACTTTGAACAGTTTGCTCACTGGAAGACAGACAGGCACCGGATCCCGCACCCCTGCAGGTGCTGTGTTAGTTTCCCATCAATTTCCTGAAATGATGCACTTACAGATCCATTTCAGTGGCTATTTCAAGCCCAGGAGTGACATTTTTTCCACTCTCCTGGACTCTAAGAGCTACTTTTACCTGTACCTCTTAGCAAGAACCAGCATTTTTTTCTTTTTAAGGAAATATTTTTCATGGAATTGATGGCTTCTTGAATTGTATCTGAGTATGTATCAGGTTTTGAGACCGCTGTTTTGCAGCTGGAACATCATCCTTCCACTTCTAAAGGTATAAAACTGCCTGATGTTGGTTTTGAGCAAGTGGCTAGATAGAAAACTTCTACAAACTTTCCTGAGTGGAGACCATTTCATTACTACAGAAAATGAGGGAATCTGTTCACTCTGTGAAAATTTGTCAGAAAAACTCTCCAGTTTCTTAATAAGAGTTCTAGAAAAAAAAAAAATAGTTCTAAAACATAAAGGAATGTTTGAATCTCCAGAGCTGGGTAGGTGAAAAGCACCCTCAGCTGAAGATTTCCAAGCAGACCACAGAATGCAGTCTGCAGAGGTAGAAAAACAGTGTGAACAGCAGAAATAAATCTTGGTGGGAGGAGTGATGCATGCTTTCTCCTGGGCACACTATTTGAAATTGCATGTTCTAAGGCAAAGAAAATTGCTCCTCAGGCATACCTTGATGAACCAGATTGAAAATGGCCTTGGGCTAGAGTCCAGTGAAAGAACTGCCTTCTGTGCCCCCACTTTACATCAGTAACTATGCCACATAGGTACACAGAGAATAACATCAAGGGGGAAGGTGCTAGTCATTTTAAAAGGCTCTTGTCTTTGAGGCACTGTCCTTTCCCCCATGTATGTTTTTCCTATATTCTTTCTTCATCTCTTCTTCCCTGCTAGGCAGTTACCATCTTTTTTTCTAACGGAATTAAGCATTTAATTACTTTCTTCTACTCCTTAGTGCCCATGTAACATCCCATTGAGTGCATATCCTTCTCCCTGGAAGAGCGATGATGGTGCTACTCTCTTTCTCAAAGCTGGAGAAGAGGCTACAGGTACTACAGCTGCAAGTTCCCTGGTAAGTGGTGGGGATTGCTTGGCTGATGCATGGCCAAACAAGGACGGTGGGTCAGGCAATGCAGTTGGATGGGTTTCAGCACCCTCACAATGCATGAACTGGCAGTAGACCTGTTGTTTTAGGGAACAGATCTCAGACACTGTGCTAGAGGAAGTGCCAGCAGGAACTTGGAGAGGGGTGTTCATTTTGTATAGCAAGTACACAGAAAAGCAGAGCCCAGGGAAGCAAGTACCCAAATAACAAGTTGGCAGGTATCCAGCATGGGTAAAAAAAACACTGCAAAGACCTTGACAAATGTGTCCATCTCCTTATTTTGTCTGTCTGGTCCAGAAAACAGTGATAGTGAATGAAAAGAGTTTGGTTTGAAGACAAGAAACTAAAAGAGAAAAATATATCTTTGTAGGACAAAAAGTCCACTCACTATGGAACTCCTCTCCATCCACTGGCCAATTCACCTTTAAAAGTCTCAAAGTGATTCAGCTTCCATTACTTCTATTGTGGGAACTGTGCCTGTTCCAATAAAAGTCATTGCCCACAAGCTTCTCCTGGTGTAGGTTATGCTTACGCTTCTCATTTAATCTTTCCAAAGAACGATTCTTTCTCCTGCACGTGCTACATCCTTCTAATACATAGAGGCAGTTTGGTCTTTTTCCTTTCATTTGCACGTTTAGTCATGCAGTGATACGTGGTTTAAAAAAATCCTTTAAATCTGTTCTCTGCCAATTAATTTTATTCGTCTTTTCTGAGTTTCTTCAAAGTCTTCAGCTGGTGTTTTTGCAGAGGAAAACACCAGGCTTAAGCTCTACTCAGGTGCAAAACAATACATTGCTAGATATCAAACATGTCACAACAGGATATAGTAAAAATCCACTACTGTTTATGAACTCATCCTTCTGGAAATGCTGGGAGCCTTCTGGAAGAAGGAATCAAGTACCTTCAGTCTCCTATTAAAGGATTCTCAGCTATATCTCTAAGGCACTCAGAGCCTTGCAGGAGTTGACCTTAGAAATACGCTCGGCATCCTCTAGTCGGATGTAAATTACATATCCTCTCAAACTGAGGTTCTGCTGCTGACTTTTTTCCCACAAAACTGACTTAAAATTCACTAATTCCAGCTCAGATTGTTCCTCAAACACTCTTACTACCTACTGACTGTCACTCAGACCAGCATCTAAACAGATACCAAAACACCATCTCTCTCCTAATCGCGGCACTTTGAAAGACAAAATAACCTTCTGCGTTCTAATTATTTTATAATTCCTTTGATTGTTATTTATTCATTGTGCAAAGCATATGCATAACTCCCACATGCCTAGTGTTGAAGAAAGTACAATACTAAATGTCAGCGTTACAAATTTGCAGAAACAAATAAGCAAAGGTAGCCCATTTAAAAGTCACACTATGCCAGTTCCTCAGAAATGCTCCCACCTGAATCTCCTGCAGCAATATGAGCTTTAGAATGCAAAGTCCAAACCCCTGACCATGAATCCTCTGGATCATCAGACCGAACGAAATGCCTTCTTGTATAGAGGCCCTTAAAGTCAGATCTAGAGGAGGACTCAAACATCAAATCCCTCTCAAGGCTAGAATTAGCAGCCTCACTCCCTGCAGGACATAGGAGAAGCGTGGGACAAAAGAGCCCCAGGCCCTGTGCACTGGGCAGGGACCCTCTGACAAGCAGTTGGCAGGCGATGCAAGTGGAAGACTGTGACTAAACTCTTGCGCCCTTTGTGAAGCTCAGAGTTCTGCTCCAGGCCCTCAGGAACGGTTTTTTCTTTCCTTTTTTTTCCTTTAATATAGAGACTGTAAAGAAGAAAGAATTTATATTTCGCAGTTATTGGGAAGGAGGAAAACCTAGCGCGTTTTAAGTGAGTGCTGCAACCTCAGCTTATAGTGCTAGTGTCTCCCATTTTGCTCCTATTTTCTAACCTAGAGGAACTACTTCAAAAGTCCAGTTGTGTCATCTGCTCATGAGGTGTGGTGTTGGATTTGCGTCTCCCCAGGCTGGGGAAGGCATTGGAATCTGCCTCCCCCATTTCATGGGCAAATGCTTCAACCAGTCTGGGATAACGGCAAAGATAACGACGACACCGCTAATACCATCTTCTTTGTGAAGGACTTTAAAAAGGAAAACAGTGTGTTCTTTCAGATTTTTCAAAGAGCAGTTATAAACCCTGCTCTCAGGAGAGGGCTCTAAAATCTGGATTAAAAGAGGCAGAGGTACTTTCGCTCATCCTAGATAAGATGCCAGACTTGCAGAGGAGAGAGATAGGACTATGGCTGTGTATTTGTGCCTGGCATTTCCTATTGTCTCTCCGTAGGTATCTTCCCTGTCAGCATGTGAGATTTTCAGATAAGCATTTTGAGGTGTACAATTCTCAGCAGGCACCACATGGGGAGCCTTAATGTTCAACTTAGATTTTCATATTCTGCTCTGGTGACCAAACTCCTGAAAGCAAGCTATTAAAAACCAAGGTCTTACTGGATGTAGTCGCAGCCTACAAGGCTCTCTTGCTGTTCTGCTCCAGAAAATAGCAGTCACAGCAAAAAAGTGCAGCAACAAACGTTCTTCATAAACAGGTTTCATGTACTTAAAGCCATTCTGCACGCTAAGTACGTTATCTGTCTTTTAGAAACCTTATTAGAGTAATACACAAAAACTTACAGAAAAATCTCTCTTTACCAGTCCTCCATGGAAAACACCCTTCCTGCTGCTTTTGTAGTAGTTTCTCCTCGCCTTGTATTTAAATTGCATAGCAGTCGGTCTGCCATAAATTGTTGCTCAGCATTGATACACAACATTTCTACTGGAGGTGACGGAGTATTTAATAATAGACGTTTTTTGCTCACCTCATCAAGGTTATGCCTCTTACTTTTAATGTGCATTTGAAATGCATCTTCTAATACCCTTAAAAAAAGAATAAAAAGGAACATTAGTGCAAAAAAAAAAAAAGACTGTTCAAAGGCCCTGTACTTCCAAATGAAAAATACCACTCAGCCCGTCTTTCAGATCACTTTAAATACATCCCAACTTTTCACTTTTGTTCCATCCCCTCCCTGTCCCTACCGTACCATACCTGTAAATGGATTTAAAAAATAAAATCTTAAACATTTTAAGGTTGTTGAATATTCTCATTCCAAGTGCATGCAGTTTGGCAGGGACTGTGCCAGGGACAGTCTCTCGTGTGTATAATTCCAATTTCTTCTTCTACATTTAATACAAATGTAAGAGTATTGGTGCTCTCCATCGCAACGTAGTAGTCCCCCTCTGTATTTTGGTGGGGCCTAAGTCTCTCTGTTGCTACTGTCAAGTACTGTCCCATCACGTTACCTGGGTGAAACTGCTGAGGGTATGGGGTGCTGGGCAAGTACTGCAAGCAGCTTCCTAGATTCATTTCTAGCTGTCATTCCTTTGTCCAGGATACTGTGTTACTCAAAGAGGACTTTTGAACTGCCTCTAGCCAACGCTTTTTAGACCCCTGAAGGTCATTTGTATGGTCTCTCTGTTCTTGGGCCTCCTTTTCAGTAACTTTTAAGGGAAACACTGCAGGTTGAACTTTCATGGTCATAGTTTTGTTAACTAGGTGTACTAGGGAGAGGGAAAGAAAGTATTTTCAATATTTTTTTTGATAGCTATGACCAGCTGCAAGCAAAAGATATGCTCATGGTGATGAGCATCGGTAAAAATAAAGACCTAACTGACTAGGGAAATTAGGTGTCCAGGTTCTACAATCATAACTCAGTTAAATCTAACCCAGTGGTTGCATTTTCAGACTATCATAAAAAATGAAAATATCTGCAATGAGCTGGAGGGCTCAGCAGAGCTGTTTTGGTTGTATACTGTATATTTGAATTGGGAGGGCATTTACGATTTTATCTGGGAAACTTGTCTAAATAAATGGAGATTTTAAAATATATGTCTATCATATTAATCCTGCAGCAGGTTAGCTAAGGCCATTAGTTGTGTCTTTTCTAGTCTGTCACAAAATCTATTTAGAAATTCAACTTCTGATCTAAAATGAAAGGCCACTATTGATTGTTCACTTTTATTCTGCAGAGAAATTAAGTTCTGTTATTAGAGACTACCCAAGAAAACAATGGATGATTTTTCATGTATTTTTAGTAACCTTTATTTTTGAGGCAAGAGTGCATAGCATCTAAACAACCTCCATCTAAAGTCAACAGAGCTGTCCTTTCACCCTACAAGCCTGAGCACGGACAGCCTGGTGCTCCACAGTGTTCCGAGGTGGGCTCAATGTGGAGCACACCCTTGCTACTGTCACATCATACAGGTACAAGTTTGTGTTCTCTCATTTGGTTTTCACCATCTGTAGAGAAAAAACTTATTTTCTGAAGGACACTAATCCTCCCGTTAATGTGGAGGCTCACACACAATAGCTTTTTGAGGTTTTATTTTATTTTAATGTTATCTTCTTTTTAACTATATGTATGGGTAGGCATGATACTTAGCAACCTTTTCAATGTGTGGTCAGTCGGTGTTTTTCAAATCTACTATCACTCCTCCCAGTGTAACAGAAAATTCACTTCTAATTTGGGCCTTGAAGTTTGTCTGCACCTTCCTTCTATACCTAGAAGGAAGGAGGAGAACTCTTACCTTTAACTGATTGCTCAGAAAACAAACTAACCACTTGTGTTAATGGCCGCTTAAAAAATATATAAGAGCCTTAGGGATTTTAACTGAAATCCTCTAGATTGAAAGGGAAATATCTTGGTTTAGTGTCAGACTAAGTTTGATTGATTTCAGGGGGTTAGCACCTCTCCAGCATCAAAGCACAGCACTTGACAAAGACTGAAATCTTAAACGTTGAGGTTAAATCCTCTATCAAAGGAAGAGTTTCTCCCATTTAAGATGTGTGCCAGGAAATGGCATAGAAAAGGAACACACAACATTGTCTCTTCTAGCAGGCCTACAAACAGACCTGTGGTTTATCACAGCTCTCTAAATATTAGAAATGTGATGGATTTCTATTAGAAATGGGAGTGCGAGGTGTGTGTGTGTGTGACAGGATGTCACGTACAGAACATAAAAGCAGAAAAGGGTGCTGCAGTTAGACACCAGCAGCGTTGGGTGCGTTTGGCTCTAGCCTTTATGTGTGGATCATTAATTTGATAGCGCATACATCCTAAAGAAAGCAATTACTGCATTTATTTATTTTGCTCTTATATGAGGGAGGAAGAACTCTAAACACAAAGTCTTTTGCTGTGATGCACTTTGCTAGGGAAGACTCATTGTAGCTCCACGGCTTGCTAGCTCAGGATTGACTGGGAACTGGAATGAGACTGTTGTAACAATAACGTCTGTCACCATACTGTATAAGGGAATGAGCTTGAGAACAGGGTCAGAGACATAATGTTTCCATGTTTCTACTAGAAGTCACTGGGAAATACGAGGCTGGCTGAAAATATTTTCTGTTCAGCTACTCAGTTTAAATCATGACTCCTATAAAATGCAGTCAGAAAAGTATTCATCAAATTAAACTGTTCTCAAGTTTCACTTTAATCTTATTAAAGCCACCAATTCTTTACACTGGTTGAACAGTTGGTCAAAATTTTGTTACTCAAAGGAATAAATAAGAAATGCAAAGCACTTACTCTTCGTGGTAACAACTTCTAATCAAAATAGCATTTGTAAGATCCTGAAGGAAACGAAGATACTCTTCTTCTCTATACAAATACACAATCTGTCAGCATCTTTCTTTAACACACACTGAATACAAACAAGGTTTACAATACCATCCAAAGAGGTAGCGGTTTTAGAGTAATTAAACTAAGTAAGTCAAAGAGGTAGCGGTTTTAGAGTAATTAAACTAAGTAAGTCAAATAAAGAATTTTGCCAACATATTTAAAAGTGATGAATCTATTTACTACTCTGCCTTTTTTTACTATCCAGGCTTATACTTTTTTTAAATGACTGATTTTCACAGCTCTGTTGGTCAACTCCCTAATTACTTTAATCCATTAATTTAATCCATTAATTTCATTAATCAAGAATATCTTTGCCTTTTGTGAATAATCGGTTAAAAAAATAGTTCCAATGCACAAAGTGTAGGTATGAGAAGATAAATTATTAATAACATTATTATTTACTTATTCTTAACGTATTTAGTCTGCCTACAGTAAGAGGGGGCTGGGTGGCATGACTCAGAAAATCTCCTCCAACTTTCTGATCCCACACTTCCCAAGCAAGTAGCTGAATCCCGTACCCCTAATAGAGTCTCCTCTACTCACCACATACAGCCATTGGTAATTGGTTCTTGTGCCATGTTTTCAATTTTCTGCTGGATTCCTACTTTAATATTTTGATATAAAACTTAGAAAATGTTTAAAAGGGACAAACAAATATTTAACTTACGTTTCTTCAAGTTGTGATCCTGGAGAAAGTGGCATTTTAGAATCGGGAATCCATAATTCATGGTTCTGCCACAAACAAGTAAAGAGGAAAATCAGATTTTTTTATTATCTTTGTATTAACATTTTATATTTCCATTCAGAGAACCAGGGGGAAATGATCTGATTTCGTAACGTACCAAAATCACAACAACATCATACCGAAGTGACCGGCCAGCTCATGTGAAATAGATGTCTTGAGTGTCAATCACTCATATAAATAAAGAAAAAGTATTATTATTAGGTAGGTTCGTGTTAGCAGATATGGAAACAAGCTTGTATAACCCAAGAAAAATGATGCAAACGCTATAAAGGAAACCAGAAGTTCTGACAAAATAGACAATATTTGCAGACCTCATTCAAATAACACAGCTTTTTTTTAAAAAGGACGTGCAAAATACATTTGTATCTTTGAAAGAAGACTTGGGAAACCAGGTTGATATTGAAGTTATCTTTTGCTGCGGATTATCAAATGGGAATAGGAGCTTCTCTTGAGAATGTTGTAAAATGAAGGTTTTGGAGGTTGGAACAAGGAATGGAATAGTCTCAGCTAGCATAGGGCTAGCACAAATCATGCCTGTGGTGAGCATGAGCTGTATAGAAATTCAACACTGATTCTGTAAAGGGATGAGCAGGCCAAGGAATCTTACAAAACCTCTCTATCATACGTGGCTTTGGCTACTGTTAAGCATCCCTTATTTTTAAGAGCACTAAAATTTACTAAATTAATCCCCCATTCATCTTAAAAATCCAGGTGACTAACGGAGGGCAACTTCCAGACAAAGTCTTGCATGGCATACTACAGTACTGACCATAGGCTGAGTGATTAGCACTTTGCCTGGATGTTTCTGGGCTCCAAGTTACTGTTTGGATGGAGTGAAAGGCTGTAAATCAATCAAAAGCTGAAATGACCGCTTGAAATATTGAGTGCAGCAAGATGTCAATCAAGTAGGAAAACTCTGCTTTCAGAGGAACAGATTTGTGTTGGAATACACTGTTTTTCACATCGCATAATGCCTCATTTGCGTTTCTCAGAGAGACCAGTTACTTTAGCTGTTCCTATTTTATCCACAGAAGTCTATTAACCCTATCTCGCCACACATGCTAGATTTCTCAATTGCAATCTTAGTGACTTCTCACAAGATGATTTAATTTTTTGGTTTTGCTCTTAACATATGTTCGCCAAAGGCAATGATTCCGTTATCCATCGCATTTCCACACAACCAGGACAACTTTTGTGTATGAACAGGGAGCTCCATTCTTTTTCTTTGTAACAAACTGGGTACACCAACCTCAACTGGCTGCGGAGAAAAGTGATCTGAATGTGGTCTCACATGTGCATCTTACATTGCATCTTCTAAAAATCTGAAAGATTAAAAGCACAGTGAAAACCAGTTATGCTTAAAATGATGTGTTTGAATGGAAAATTACTTAACTTTTAGCACTGATGTATAAACAAACTGAGTAAGTACCTGTACAACTCTCTTTTATTTTCATTATTGATGTCTGCTGATTTAAGTGATGGTCTGCCAGGGGAGGAGCTCTTTTTTTGGGGGAGGAGGATTATAATACCTATGTTTTACAAGAAAATATTGGTGTGATGTATTTAAGATTTGAGGTGTAAAACGCTGTGCCTTTTCTGTGAAGTAAATTGAATGTTTGTCAAGGAGGTCCCCAGAGTATGTTTTATTAAGAGTTTTGAAAAGCCTTCTTCCTGTTGCAACCGCCTAAATGCATGCAAGACTGCAGAAGTGGTGAAGCAGATGATCTGTCTGTACTAGAGTTGTGAACAGGAGTCTGAGACAAAGCAGGCTGACCAGTGTTTCGGATAGTCTTTCTTGCAGTAGGAGCTGGCATCAGAGTCCTTGAAGTGAGCTTCTGAAAAGATACAGCTCTCTCTTTGTCCTGGAACAGTTGGTCCGACCGGACATCAAATATAGGTGACCATTTTCCAACAGTGACCACCCCGCCTGTAAGTTAAAGAACAAAATAACTGACAGAAAAATCGCAAAAGCAATTTGCTGAACTGAAAACAGTGTCTCCTACAAATTGATTCACACGGGAGGAATTTTAAGAAACTGTTTTCAAACTGTCTCAAGTGGTCTAAATGACTTGCCGAGTTTCAGGAACCGCAGTTAGGAGGAAAGCCACCCTGCCACTGCGCAAGAGCTAGTTAACGAGTGCCTTTTCTAGTTTCCTTTTCCTTCCTTCTCTTTACAAGGTTGAGGTTCCTAATGACAAGTAGTCTTGGGAAATTACAGAAATTCCATTTTGCTTGCCAGGGCCCACAGAGGGAGAACAGGAGATTTTTTTTTTTTTCCTTCCTTGGATGTTGTGCCATCTATGGCGCTGATGTCTCAATAGCAACCTTACAGCCCTTCTTCAATGGCGTCTTCTATTCTCTCTCCTTGTATGCCCATGCAGGTGTGAGCATGACTCGATCTCGTGAGTTTGAAGTCAAAGAGAACCACTGTTATCCTCATAAATACCATAGGTGAAATTGTGGCCTAGCATTTTGCTATTTATCTCAGTGGGAGCAAGATTTTACAAATCAAAATAATGCACATGTTTGAATTGGATGACATTCTTTACAAACAGCATCACTGGTAATCTAGTGGTAAACCCACTATAATTCTCAACAAATAGAAAGTTTTACAATCTAAATATAGTCTGCTGAGGAATTTTTGCCCCAGAGAGACTCTGGACTATGGCAGAATGAAATGTTTTGCAAGACTTTGTCTACTGAGGCGAGGTCCGCTGGCAGAATTTGGTGAAGAGCAGGCCTACTCACACTAGCATGAGGTTGTACAGTTTCTGGTATCTGGCAGAATATATAGAATTAGGATTAATTACATTAGGGTCTTGCTTTTATGAGTAAATACCATTCTGAAATTCAGAGGATACTGTAAAACAATGTAAAGTTATTGCATTGTGTGCAGTGGGAATACTAAGAAAACCATTGGGATTTAGGTCTCTTGAAAATATTGTGTAGAGAAATCATCCTAATAAGAATGTTGCCACACACATCAGCAAATTATTTCAATAAATTCACTCATTTTTTTTTTCTGGGCACCCATGTAATACTTTGGCAAATGGAATTACAATTTTAACAAAGGAGCAAAGAGAACGCGCGTGGGTTTGCGAGTGGCATGTGCACATTCATGCTGTCAGCGCAGGGACACGTTTTAGTCATGTACATGTAGCCATGACGTGGGTACCTGTCACTGTAGGCCATGTAGGGATAGCAACAGTTAGATGAGAGGATAGCTGCCAGTTGGCAAAACTGAGAGTCAAATATTATCTCTGTTGACTAGACTATAAAAAGCCACACTGAATAAGCCTGCACTTAACTGCTGTGTTACAGGCGCTCCCCAGCACCTCAGAGTACAGCTAACTAGGGGGAAACCGGTCTCTTTCATGCGACTCAGTACTACCCGTGTGACAGGTCCTACGCTGTCAGAATATCACATACCTTCCGCTGGCTTAGAGAAACACTTCTGGAGTTGAACGGTGAGGCAGGAAGACCACGTACAAGATCCTTCTTATATTTCACAAGGGCTTGAATTAGTCTGTCTCTTTTCTGCTGATCCTTGTCTGTACATGTAAATATGTAAACACAACCCTTTCCAGTTTAATCAATGGTCAAGTCATAGAGTATTACTTTTCATTCTTCTTCTTGCCACTAAAGACTATTCTGTCTCCTCCTCTTAATACCAAGTAGCAGACGGAGAAGACAATCGCTCTACTTTTTACAGTTGGTACTTGCTGCTTCCATGCTCAGCACACATCTCAGTTTGAAATAAATGCAAGCCAGGACTCCGTTACATCACTCGCACAGTAAGTCATGAGCTACTGGAGGGATAAGAGAGCATGGCAACATTTCGTTTCCATCTCCTGCGCGCTCTTTCCCCTATCCTAGACAGGAGCTGAGGCAGGTCAAAGCAGAAGAAAAGCTGAGGCAATCAAGTAAGGATTCAAGTCTATGTACTAAGAGTTGAGTGACCAAAGTCAGGCTGCCACTGTGGTCTGTGCAGACTGTAACGCCGAGAAAGTGCGCTTTCCGTATCAGTCAAACCCAGGCTGAAAAGAGTAGGGTGACACTTCTGCTAGCACCCCATACACAAAAAGGACAGAAATAGACCTAGTCCTTCGGCTCTTCAAATCTCACTGAAAATATGCAAGTGAGAGTAGGAATAAGGATATTTACTTTTTTAATAAGCATTATTAATATATTTCATATTATATATATTATATTATATTATATTATATATTAAGTATTATAAAATAATAAGAATAATACATAGGAATAAGAAAGGGATAGGAGTTACCCAAGACCACAGAGGCCCCCAGGGGCATATTCATGGATAATGCAAAGCCTCTCACAATTCACCGTCCTTTGTCAGAACCTTACTTTTAGCAATGCAAACAAGAATGATGCACGACCAAAATGTTCAGCCCTTTTTACCTGCCGTGTTCCTTCCAAGCGTAGCTCTGAGGAAAGGGATATGAATTGCGATGTGCAACAACACCTTTCTCTTTGTAGATGGTGTTTAAAAAATAATAGCCCCAGCAGTTCTAGCTGAAACTAAGGATTCACACACAAAATATCAGTAAAGTGGGGTCCACTGAGGTCCTGCAAGCTGCATATGGCTCTTTTGGGTTGCAAATGAAGCTCTGTCACAATTTCCTTGCCCTGTGGAGCTCTGGCACATGCTGGCACATGCTGACATGTGCCAGTAGTGCCAGGCAGGCCAGCAGAAAGACGTGGTCTGCTCCTTCCCCTCTGGGTGCAGCTGCAGAGACTCCACAGTCAGGCAATTCTAGAGGGGCTAGCAAGGCTTCAGGTGGGCTGGTGAAATGTGACTTTTGGCCATGTGATATTACTGTGAATAATATTGACTTATTCCTGACAAAATGCACGACTAGTTCTTGATTAGCCTAAGGCCCCCTTACACTGCTATTGTGGCAATGTACTAGAACTTACGCTCACAATATGCTGCAAATTTTTTGCTAGTAAGAAGCAACTCCTCCTCCTCTGAAGTGATGTAATTGCAGTGTGTCTCACTAGTAATGTGACAGAATAATGCCTGAAACCTGGCAAAGCAACACTTACTGCAGATTTTTTTTGAGGGGGAGATGCATCAACCTGAAGTTAGTATTGCACATTTCTGAATTAGCAGAAGGATTACAGGGTTTTAGTTAGTCTTAAAGTAATATTTGTTTCGGAAAAGGAATAGCTGAGACTTCTTTTTAAATAAAAACACTTAGATACTGCACTAAATGGTTGGCTCCACCAAAGTTTGTGATGGCTTTTGTATGGGGCACACCATCTCTTGACAATTGCCCTGTAATGTGGCCTCAAGGCTGTGGCCTAGTCATTTTAAATAACAGATTTCACTAACAGCTAAAACCAATATATAGTCTCCCGAGGCATGTAATCTGGCTTTCCAGTCTTGCATGGACATGAGTTCATAGCATCATCCAATTAAGAAAAACATGTTGACAATGCTAAATCCTATTTGGATGACTGGGAAGCAGGATTATACAATTCACTGGAACAAATAACAAAATGTACTTGCTCAATTGCATTCATGCTGAGATTAATACCTTTCCCTTTTATCTAGGTTTGTACAGTGCCCGATCAAAGTACCCCCCAATTCTGATTAAAGACTTTGCATTCTGCAGTCATATGAAAAATAACAGACAAGGCAGCTTGCTGTAGTGTCCATGCAACAGTACGGCCAGCCAGGATACCTGGCTTCTTTCATGGCAGTGCAAATGACTTGCCAGGCCTTGGGAAAAAGTGACATCCGTGCCGCTCCGCTCTTCTGCGTGTGCAGTCTGTCTGTGTGCGGGTGAGGCAGGTCAACATCCGTCTACCCGAGGCATGGCTGAGCCTTCACCAAGCCTCGCCAAGGACAAGAAAATAAAATGTTCCAAGTCAAAGAGCCACAGGTTTTAAACACACTTTGTCTAGTATTTCACTGATATTTTTACTATAAATATGGGTTATAAATATGCCACATGGCATTAAGCCTATTCAAATAAGTACTCTTCCACTGCATTATAGTTTTGTTTTGAGTAGTTAGCAAAAGCTCCTGGGCCAGAATGTCACCTAGCAACTCTCCTTCCCCTTCCCTAATAGACGCCAGGTTTCACTGCCCAGACTGTCAGGTTTTGTATGTGCCTCAGCCACGTGAGGCGGGCTGAGGGGTCCTGCAGCACATCCTGGTTTGCTGACACATCTGCTGAGGGATTTACTTGCCTCACTACCTTCTAGCCCTGGTCTCTCTAGTTTCTCTTTTCTCATTACTTTTTTTTCTCATTCACATTTTTCCCTATGCCCCTTCTCATGATTCCAGGGTTGCAGAGTCTCACCTGCTCCCAGTGCCCATCAGCTGCCAGTAATGCTCCAGGTTGCTTCCTTTCTAAGCCTCTCTCCTCCTACACTTCTCTTCCCAAAAAAGCCTCACCTCGTGGTGACCTGGCATACTCCCCAGATGTGTGAATGCAGGGGCTAAGAGTGGAAGTAATTCTTAGGTTTTCAGGTCACATTGTTGGCTTTCACATGTACTCCTTACAGTTCTGTTTGAAAGTCAGCTGCGACCGTGCCACACTGAGCAGCCTGGCCCAGCCACATGGACGGCCCATCGGCAAGAGCAACATAAGGAGGGAAGGATCACCTGCCTGTTCTGCCTTTCTCCAAATACTTTTTAATAACAACTAGCAATGACCAAGAATGAAAAAGAAAATAACATGCAAGCTTTGTATCCCAAATGATAGGTGTTTGCGTTTTTTTCTTTTTCTTTTAGAAAAGCAAAAATTAGACATCCCTTGCCTTCTGATCTCATGTCCTAGCTGAAGTGTTTAAGAACTGGCTGTAGTTTACCATTAAAACCATAACTGGGAATAACTAACTGGGAGGGAGGCAAGGTTTCACCTATAGAAGCATGTCATGATTTAGTGAGTCACCTGAATCCTCTTACGGGTCATGACTATTTTTATTCCTGCAACAGCCAGTATCTCTTGACTACCTCTTTGCTGCTTCCCAGGGAATAGAATCATGTGGTATGGCCAGTGCAGCAGTTATTTAGGCAAATGTATTCAACAGCCTTTCTGTTAAGCTCATTTATTTGCTAATTTATCATCCTTCCTACTTTGGCAGGCATTAATTTATCAGTGCTATTGTACAATTTCACTGGCACTTGTACTGGTATCTGGTACTTGTCAATGTGACAAAAGTACAGAAAATAAAAGGGATTTAGTTGAAATCTGGTCCTTTTAAAAACACAGGAAGATTCAGATACTATAGCCCCCACTCTGTTTTCCTGGCAGTACTTGTTGCTTGCCAGTTAATAAAACATCTTGTCTCTCCTTTGCTGCTGTGTGAAAGGCCTGTGTACAAAATGAGCAGACACAAACTTACTCGGCATAGTAGAAGCAGTTTAGCTGACAAAATTGGTCAATCAGAATGAAACAAACTACATCACTTTTTTTTTAAATCTAGTGCCTTTCTGTTCTACTTATTTTTATCTTAAATGGTAAAAAAAGCTGGCAAACACCTTAGACTGATTCCACAGCTGCCTCCTAAAACAGAAGGTTATTTTCAGGTCTAAGACAGAACATTATAGCCCAAGTATGAAGATGGGATATAAAGCCGGAACAGGTTTCCCCTAAGTTGTTTACCAGATGTTACAAAACTCAGTGATTATAGTTAGAAATAGAATCCACACCTTGGCTCATGCCTTCATTTTTGGCTCGCAGTGGGAGTTCTGGTTTAATTCCTACCAAGTGTTTTAAAAGAGTTGGCTGATGTTTAACTCCTGATGAGTTTTGAAACAACAAGGAAGTTTTCAAAGGACTGCGGGGGAAAAAGAAGAGCAAAAGTGGTAAATGAACTCCAGGCCTGTCAGACTGATATCAGTCCTGAGCATAATAACTGAATGGCTGTTACAAGACTTGGCTAAAGTAAATAATGTAAGCAACGCAAATCAAAAAGGTTTAAAAAAAAAATCACAGTGCTAACTTGATAAGAAAAAAAAGAGAGATTCTGATTGCGGATGAGTGAGATAAAGGTGTCGGTTTAAAAGACTTCTGTAAGCTCCCTGGCTTTGTTCTGCATGACATTTTGACTAAGAAATTAGAACGCTACAAAATTAAATGTGTTTACAAAATGGCTAACTGGCAGACCAGAAAATGTAATTAGAAGTGAGGACTCCTTGCAAGGCAGGTGTTTCTAATGCAAGGATCATTTTTGGTATTATATTATTAAATTATTTCTTTCAGTTATCTGAAAGAAAACATAAAATCATTCCTCATAAAGCTTGAACAACTACAGCTGGGGAACTCGTGAATAATAAAGGGGTGGTTGACTGTAACGAAGTGATCTGCGTTGCTCAATGAGGTAGATGTAGGCAAGCAGTATACTTTTCAGCATGGATAACGGAACATCTCTGTTCAGAAAATGCAGGCTCTTACTTAAAGGAGGTGAGTCTTACCTGGAAATCAGTGTCACCGAAAAACATTTGTACCTTCTCCTAGACAAACAGCTGCCTGTAATTTCCCACCCTGACAGTGTAGCCAAAACTAGTGTAATATCCTTGCCTATAAAGAGTGGAAATCTCAAGTGTAAGTACAGTGAGCCTTTACTGCAGTTCCCTTTGACAGGTGGATGGCTGCTGCTGGAATTACATATCCTGCTCTAAAACTTTACTACTCAAGAAGCATTTATAAATTGGGAAGGATGCAGAGAAGATCCATCAGAATGATGATGGGCTCTGAGCAACCTGATTTAGTTGAAGGTGTCCCTGCCCATGGCAGGGGGGTTGGACTAGATGACCTTTAGATGTCCCTTCCAACCCAAACTGTTCTATGATTCTACAATCTATGATTCTATGAAGTCTGGAAAACGCTCTTCATGGTGACAATTTAAGGAGCTGAATGTATTTAGTTCCTCAAAAGGATGGTTAAGAAGTAACTTTATTCCAGCTTATAAGCACCTATAGACGGAACAGAAATTAAACAATACAGTTCGTCAAGCAAAGATTTACCACGACTGGAGAAATTAATCCTAAAAGAAAGGCGTATGTTCCTCATCGCCTTTGGAAGCAAGTTAGCCTTTGGAACAATTTAATGAGAAGTGGGATGTAAATAAATAAGTTTTGGGCATACTTCTAACCCCCTCCCCCCCAACTCTGTAAACCAGCAATGAACGGAGAGAAGACTTAGGAAAAAAAAAGGCTATATAACCGCAACAGTTTATTCTCACTGTGTCTATGAAACTCTGATACACATGTCAGTCATCCTGGATCACCTATGAACTTCTCTGAAATTTCATTTGTTTCTCAATGTTTGCTGTTTTTGTTAACTGATGTAATCTCAGATTTTGGGCCAGTGCAATACAAAGGGATACAAAGACAGTTACTTGTGATGTTCCCATCTCTGGGCCAAATGCTGCAGTCTGCACTGGTAATAGTTTGTCTGGTGTGGGGACTGCTTATTTTGGCATTTCAGAGCAAACAAGACAATTCCTTCAGCAGAAACCAGTGGTAAGTAGGCTCAGGTGCTTAGATTTGGTTTCAGATGCTCTTTGCCATGCTACCTATCGTTATGAAAAGCCTATGTTGGCACATTAATCTGCAGGACGTGTTTTTTAAGCCCCAAGCTCTGGTTCAGCATTATTTATTTTCATCAATATTTAAATGCTGCAATACTGTCAAGTGAGTGGATAACAACAATTTCATAGGGGAAGAAAAGTCTCTGAAATGCCAGATATACTCAGGAAACATTGCTAAGCGACACTGCCTGTTGTTGTTTGCCATGTAGTTTTCTAATCCCATGCCAAATTCCGCACTTTTTGCTCATGCTGACATTAACGGGAATTTCCGCAGGAGGAAGGCAAGAAGGAATCGGCTCTCCATAACAAACGACCCAATCCAGCACTTCTGAACTGCTTGAAATCTTTGGCCGTAACCCATGTCTGCTGTGACTGGTTCTGCCTTACTAACAAATTCATGGATATCAATGGAGCTGAGAGCACTTGACACAGTTCCTTCATAGACCACATCAAAATAAAGAAAGAACACACTCTATTCTCTTATTCGAGCAAAGACAAGATTTGGCATTTGTTTTACTTACGTAGGGGTAGTAATCTATTTGTCTTAATCTTTTAGTGAGTATAAATAAGATATATTCAAAAGGTGAGGTTCACAGCTCTGTAACTACCGCCCACTCTTAATCTCTACGTATTCAAAACTTCCTGCATAAGCAAATAAGAGCAAACTCTGACACTCGGAGCATCTCCCATTCTTGCAGCCTGTTTCTCACCTAAAGCATGTTTCAACACATTTCTGATACAAAAGGCCAGATCTTCCTCCCTCCCTCCCGCCTGCCCACCCTCCCTCCCTCCCTCGTGTCAGTACAGATTTACAATGGTAATTTACGCTGTGAAAAGGTGGTCCAACAGAAGGATACATCCAGCATCATTGCTTTTGATTTGTTAAGGTTCTAAAAATTACTAAAAATTGGTAAAACCTCTTTAGCCAAACTACAGATTTTCATCTCTTACCTGAAGCCAACAGGCAGCAGGTGGAGGGGCTGCTCAATTGTCAACTCTGCTTTACGCCAAGGAGCAATCAGGAACTTTTTGTAGAATTTCTATTACTTTGGCAAACAAAATTTCCTATAGCCAAGTCACTCGTTATTTGAACTGATTCTGTATTTTGTGGTGAAAAGACATTGTTGGTAAGGCCAGAAGTAGAAGTCATAACATCTGTCTGCAGATCACTGACAGGAACGTACAAGCCTCTAGAGGGATAATGGCACTTTTTTTGTACTGATACTGTATGGAGGTATTCAAGGAGGAAAGGAATTCTAGAAGCTGGAGTACAAGAGAAATGTCAAGATGCTTCATCCCTGTTTAAAGTACTGACTGATTGCTGACGTATGCTGCTTTCTCCTTTGGCAGTGGAGTAGGAATGCGAAGTTAAAATAGTCAGTGCACAATGGTTATGACAAGACTCCTGCTCTCTGCATCCTCCAGTAGCTCCCACCACCTTCTTCCTCCCCTTTTACAAATACTCCTTTCAACGGGGCTGACTCTGAAATTGATGGGAAGGATGGTTTTGTGATTAAAGCACTGCGGTAGGACTTAGAACACTATCATTTAATTCCCAGCTCTACAGCAGGCTCCAGTGTGATCACAGGTATGTTAATTAATCTCTGGTGTCTTAATTTCCTCTGTGTAAAAGAGGGTAATAGCACACATTTACCCTGTTCTAGCTGGTGCATCATTTTGGGCAGATATCCCCGGAAGATGATCTTTAAACTGTGCAGTGGCTACTGTAAAGGAACTCAGATCCCAAATGGAGCTGCTAGCATAGTGTAGGATTTGAAGTGTGAGAAGAATAATTTATGAACCAGACTAGTTGTTTAATCATTGATAGCTGAATGATGCAGCGTAGTCATACATTTGATATTCCCTTCATTGCAGCTCCCTTGTAACGGTGATATACACATTTATTTTTTACAGACTGCAAAATTTATTATTAAAAACCATCTCAGTAATGCTCCATAAACTTGCAATGATAGAAAATTGATGTTTGCATATATAAACACATTAATTTCCACTGATTGCTAAATGATCTATTCAATTGCCCAAGATTAGTGACAACTAAGATTCTACATCTGTAAGGATAAAATTATGTTTATATAATTGACGGTATAGATTATTCACACAAACTGTAGATAAAATGCTGCAATTTTGTATGTCTTTGAACTGTCTGGGGAAACAACTTGTTCTTTTTCACAGGTGTTATGGTCTTGAAAGTCTCAAAGCAACTTTGCTTTAAACTGGTTAAAACCCAAATGGAAATTATTATTTTGACTAATGGCTGTCTCATGCAGAGAATTAGAAAGGGAAAAACACAGGTTATAAAAAGACCACTATGTGCCATATCTAAGCACTTAAGTACTCTGCTGGTACACAGAAAAATAAAATTCCTCTTAAAGAAAGCTACTATTCCTTTTTCCAATTACTAAAGCATGCGTTTCTGCACACACTTTTATGTATGTTTGGGTTTCATGTTTATAAAAATGAGTCACAGCACGTGGAGCAATTATATGATCAACACTCCATAAAAGGTGACCGAGAAACAGTCACATGGCCTCATGTACTTACATATAATATTACTCGTAATTCCTTTTGGGTAAATGTATACCCTCTACTCCTAAAAGTGCAAGGGAATTGTGCAGAACATGCAATGGTCTGAATAGCTCATCTTGCCGTTGCAAGTAGTGGACCTTGGTTGGTAATCAAATCGTAGCTCAACAGAGAGGAGAAGGAATGGCTTTCCTTCCACAGAAGACCAAGATCATGGAGACCTAAAGGTGTGCCCAGAGAGCCAGATTTACTTTAGGTCTTCCTTCAGGAGATTCTTTAACTTGGGTAGACTGAGGCTGAAGCACCTGACCACTTCCTACCACAGCTTCACTGTGCTGGTGTGCTTATTTTGCTGGGCTGCTACCCAATACTCTGCGAATGGAGACAGAGCAGATACTGCAAAACTAGGAGAAAAACAATACCTGAGAGCAGGCCTTGGTGGAGTCGCTCTCAGTCCTGGAATGGGAGAGTAGGAAGAGAACTAGGGGAGGGTGCCCTGGACCACCACACTTCCCTGGAGTGGTGGACTAAGTCTGATGGAGCCAAAGAGCTGAGCTTCAGTAAGGGATTTTCAGAACTGCAGGACCAACTAATGATTTGGGGGGCTCATTTTCCTGTATGAAGTGTGGGTTACCTTTATGGATTCCCCTGTTTAGGGCTGGTTTTGATTAATCTTTCATGAGTGTTAAGTTTTTCCTAGTTTCCTGCCAGCTCGTCTGGGACAGCTTCATGTGCACATCAGCCAAGGTTTCTACTCCTCTTACTGAGCCTCAGGAGATCTGACTCAAACTTGGGCTTTGTGAATCTGGGGCAGAGCATCACAGTATCATGGAAATCCTGGTTGGAAGACGCTTCTAGAGCTGGCTATGGGAACACTGTCTCATGCTTCCAAGGTCCAAGAATGTAATTCAGCTGCTTATTATTAATGAGTTGTTAATTATTAATCCCTAATAACTGAGAAATTTGGAGGACTTCCTGGGTGCCACAGGTAAGTTTAAGTCTCAAGCTCAGTGCTGTATAAATAAATAAGGTATCCGATTTCAAACAAAGTTATTTTGAATTTTCTCCTTTGTTGGGGTAGAAACAATGCCTCAAAATGGATTTTTTTTCCCCAGAACTTTCACATTTCCATTGCAACAGAAATTCTTCTTTTTAACCGCTAAGACACTCTTCTGAAACCTGGTCACTGGCATGTTCAGCAGCACACCTTATGCTCTTTCCATACTCATTAGATGCTCTTTCTAGCAAATGTGGTTTCTGCTGAGTAAGAAATGTAAACATCCTCCTAGTCAGACATTTTGCATGCTGGGATGGCCAAGGAATCACTGTTTTCACAGTAGTTTCGTAAGTCATGGTGCTCTCATGACTCTTACACCTCTGCTTAATTTTATCTCCACGAGAACGCTTATGATGATGAACTGTATCTCCCATATTCCTGATCTCTGATGCATCTCCAGCTAACATATCTAGTCTTAAGGCAGGGGGCAGATACATGTTTCCATCCTTTGATGAGAGCTGAAAAATGGACCACTATTCCTAGCATGAGAACACCAGAGGTGCAGTCTTACTGCCACAACAAAGCCAGCTCCATGCTGGAGAGAAAGGACTGCTCAGGAGGCCTCATGTCAGCTGTTTCTCCCTAACTTTTGTCATAAGTTTGTGCAATTGCAACAGCATTTGAAATGTTACTGTGACAGTAAAGAGACAACTATTATTTCACCCTGGTATTCTATTCTATTCTATTCTATTCTATTCTATTCTATTCACACAAATTGATGAAAGCTGGCACTTGCAATGCTTTATAAACCATATTTAAAGGTGATTAGAAGAAATTTTATATGAAACAAACTCAGCTAATTCAATGACACTCTTACTAACTGCAACATTAGTAACTTCATGAAATCTAAACCAGCAAAAAGCCCAATGAAGCACCAAATTTAAAACAGTGCCCTTCTAAATGCTAGAACTGAAAATCCAGGATATACCTGAAGACATTCAGGAGAAAGTCCTATACATTGCACGTCTCCCGCTTTTTCTATACAGTTCTTAATCTGAAGTGCAACGGTACAGACAGCTTGTGAAATGGAGCATTTTCAGATTGTCAAAAAAGCTAATTATTTACAGTGTTTTATCTGCAGTGCATTTATTCTTAAAATGAAACAAAGCATTGCACATGGTATTTTCTTCTGTCTTTTCAGAACTAATCTTTGTAGCTGTTTGAGTTTTTCTCTTTATTTTAATAGGTTTGCATATGTCTGCATCACTACTGAGTGACCTGAATTTTCTTCTTGCAGCCTACCATTGAAACGCGTGGTATCCAACACAGATCACACATTTGGAAAACAAGGTTATACCTATCTGAGTGTATGGATTGAGAACAGATAAGAAATTATACTGCATCAGAATGTGTATCTGTCAAAGTTCAGATAAATTTCAAGGTTTTAAAAGCACACCACACTTAGTAACTAGTAACAGCAATAGTGGGAGATTGTTGTGGGAGAAAATTTTACATGAAAAGAACAAAACACTGTAATCTTGTACTAAGCAGAAAATTATTTTTGTCCTCCTATTATTCTAGTAGGCTGGCAAAAGAGCCTTCATTTATTTTCTCTTTGACTATGCAAATGATAAACAGAAGCCTATTCTTGTAGGCATAAAGTAATTTTATACTGCTCAAATGATTTGCCCATCAACCCCATTAGCAGCAAATGTACCTCCATTGTGCTACTGCCCTACTTAATACTTCAGAAGACGTTAAGTTTTGATGCACCTTTTCATTGTGACTTTATGGATAAAGGATAAATTTTGAGTTTTATCCTTTGAGGGACAAAAATTCTTTTGTCAAGACACATTTCTGGAGCTAACCTGTCAGAAAAAGGACTTAGCTGATACCTAGTATCTTTTAGTGAAGATAACTGTTAAACGACAAAGGTGATTTGCATTTCCCCAGCGGGCTACTAACAAAAATCATATTGGGTCCTCACTTTCTCTGACTGAGAATCTCATGTTACGGCTTCTGTGTGCACCAGGGGCCTTGTACTCATGTGGGCTTCTAACTCCACACAACAGTACAGTCCTGCTTAGCTGTGTAAGAGGAATACCTTCCTAAGAAAGCATTATAAGAAACACAGATAATGTTTCCCTCTGATACATCATCTAGGAAAACTTGCTATTGTAGCTAACGCAGGTAGCTGAACAAATTCTGTGTCCTCTTGATCTTCTCAAGTAGGTGAGATTCTACTCCTCACGCACTTCTGTGTCAGGATCATCTCTCTGTCAAACTAACATTCTCAGAAAGCTTTCTGTGGCATTTCTTTCTGTTGCTACAGCACTGTTTTCATAAAGTGGTTAATCAAAAATACTGATTTTAAAATTATTGTATAAAAGACAGCACTGAAAAAAGAAAAACATACTGTTGAGCATGAGGAGTTAAAAAACAAAAAGGGAATTTTGATTGTGATGTGTTATGATCCTGAACTTGTTCTCTTGCTCTTCTATACTGAAGATCTCATATGATACATTTTTCTGAATCTTTTTGGGCAAGAGTTATGTTTGCCTTCTTGGCTTGTGTGTATCTTGCTGGAACAACTGCATCTCACCACTGCCTTTGAACTACCTTTGCTTCCAAGTACATTATACCCTGCTCAGAGCAATAGCCTGCTGCAGATCTCTGATACATGGTTCCCACTATGCATACACTGTGGAAAAACAGAGGCTTTCATTTTTCCAGCTTTTTAAATTTCATTTTGAAATGGGGGGTTTCTGTGTAGAAAGGTTGTGTGCTCCCATGTATGTAACTATCAAACAGAGAAGTAGCATATGCCTCACAACCTGGTGAATGAAGAAAACTAAACACATTCCAAAGTGAATGCTCTGTTTCCGGGGAAAGGGATGAATATATTGATTTTCATCAACCTTTCTTCCTTTCAGAAAAGGAAGGGCAGGAGAGACTCTGCCTACACATCGGGTACCGCAGGCTTCAGCCAAGAGGTGGCGTTAAGGTGCAGTGCAATGTTCTCTTACCAGGACCCCATTCATTCCTCAAAACCTGTTTTAACTGTAGCATGCCTGATGCCCAGAGATACATGAAGCAGTTAAGGAAATGAAAAATACAGTGTGGATTAGCAAAGAATTCAAAGGGCCAGCGGTCTGAGTTTAGACTGGAAAACTAAAGCAATTTATGCCTCCAACATGTTGCTTAAAGTGTGCGTATCAGAGAGTTCCCCATGCAAGTCAGCATGCATCTGTGCAAACATGAACCAAGTGCTAGGTACAGCTATTCACTTAGATACTAGATTAGATACTACATACTAGATACTATTGTCTTAACCACAATGATGCATATTTTTGGCTCGTATATGCCCGAACACCTTCATCATAAAAGAAGGCAAGTATTTCCAAACCAAACAAATGGAGCCAAACCTATTTTGGAAACAAAGCGAAACAAAACAACTCACAATGAACACTGGTATGCAAATTCTTTGGTGCAGATGAATCAACAGCAGCTGTATTAACAAAAAGAATGTTCAGTCCAATGAAACGCTAACATCACAAATAATCATACAAAAATGGATAGAGATGAAACTGATCATGCTAAGGTGTTGAATTCCCTGTGGGAATGTGGTACCAGTCTGCATAATATTAGCATTATTAATAATGCAGATCTACAAACCACCAAATCCTATTGTTTCCCTAGTGATGTATACTATTTTCTTCCTATTTCCTGCTATTATCTTTGTCAATGGTCAGCTCTCAAAAGCTAGCATGGCTTAAATGTAGTGAAGTTAGTTGAGTTACACCAACTACAATTACATCAACTGCAATTACACCAACTGAGGATTTGACCCCTTGTCTTTATCTGGGTAAAAGCATAAGATAAGTGCTTCAGCAGTGCTGTTGTTGGTTCTGTTTCAAACGGGGTCTGAATTCTGTGGCTTTCACCCATCTTTACTTAGGTATAGAAATAAGAGCCAGTACAGCTACATTTATTAACCTTCATTTTAGCTTACAGTTTAAGAAAAGCTGTGCTAATTTTGTATTGGCAT
The DNA here is from genome assembly GCF_000699105.1 of Pygoscelis adeliae. Taxonomy (NCBI): domain Eukaryota; kingdom Metazoa; phylum Chordata; class Aves; order Sphenisciformes; family Spheniscidae; genus Pygoscelis; species Pygoscelis adeliae. The sequence goes on from NW_008825306.1 coordinate 3,331,381, forward strand.
CTACTGCTACCCAGGGATGAGTAGTACAGCTGCTATCAGCCAGGGGAAACTGCCAAGTGATGCTCTAAGAGTGAGATTCAAGTTGTCCCTAGGCTCAAGGTCATCAGTTCTTCATCATCTTTCTAGCAATAGGAGTTATTGATTATACAACTACATAGGCAGTTTTGTACACAGCATTTTCTGTTATTCGGTCATTTGGTTTTCATTTTTAAAGGTTAAATCAAGTGAGCTTCAAGGAACCAGGCCCTGTCACTCTACTGCTGCACAGTCTTCATTAAGTCATGTGTCCACACAGGAGATGGTATGGATGTTAATGGAGCTGTATGTCTGATTGCACGTACCTGGATATAGCTGAGGTATATGGGGAAACACTATTTTGACTGTGGTGGGAAAAGCCATCACCTAGAAGTTCAATATTCCAGTTTCATTTGAAGGTTACTAATTCCATTTCCACCCAAAACACTTTTGTGATTACTGTCAAATGTCACAGCAATTTGGAGTTTGTACAGGTGCTCCAAACAACGTTTCAGACATGCAGGGCTAGCTACTGTCTGGAGTGAGACCAAATACGTTGTATTTTAAAAAGCAGCTGTATTTCAAAAAGATTGGAGAAAATTTAGAAGGATACTGGAGAAGGCCTTTAGACAACCCTGACCAGATTTTTCAGAGGCACAAAATCCCATCATTTCCTCTACGGATGTACAGAACATGTGGCAAGTCAGCACATCAGAGCATCAAGGTATGTACAGAAGAGAACCTTGGTATCCTTGCACTATTGCAGTTTTTAACATGTATGCAAAAGTTTAGCTCTACAAGGAAAACCTGTAGAAATGATGAAGCACTATAATAAGTGAAATAAGTGTTTTAATATTAAAGGTTCCTGCTCTAGTACACTCCAAATCTGACTTTTGAGAACTATAAGTTCAGATGGTGAAACACCTAAGAATTAGAAATTTTAGCCACTGGAAATTTTGATTAGCACCTACTGTGAGAAGCTCTTTCCAGCTTAACTGAATTCTGCTACAGACAAGCGGGACTGATATTTGAAAAAAGAAAATTGAAACCTGCTTGGGCACAAAGCACTTGGCTCCTTTTATGCCAAGAATATCTTCTGTATATTTTCTTCTGAGCTTTAAGAATGCAATAGACAAAAAGACTGCAAAACATCTTTGTTTTCTTCCTTTTATTTTTTGATCTTTGCTCCCTTGTTTAGGCTTCACCAGTTGAGAATAAAACAAATTTCAATTATATATGGCAGTCTTTGCTGCTCTTAAGTAGTCCTGATGCTTCTGTATATTTATGAGCAATGCACTAGGATGTGAATTCTACAGTCCTTAGAGTCCACTGTTTCTGTGACATTAGCCATGCAAAAGCAAAAGTCACTGAAGTACAAAAGTATACAGCAGCAATCCAGCCTCCAGCTCCCAATATGAGTGGGATGGTCATGAATGGTAACACGGTGGAGGTCATGACATTTTTAAATAGTGGTTCTGATACCATGATAAAAAGATGCACTAGATTTGAGCTAGGTGGTTTAAGATAAAGCACTTGGCACTGCAAATTGATGAAAGGATTGGCCTCCTGGCAAAAAATGCAGCAGCAGTCATCTCATCCATTGTTCAACAGCTATGTATTATTATAAAGCTCACTGCATGTTATCGGTGAATTGCTTGGTTATTGGGGCCTTGGGAGCCCAGGGACTGGAAGTCTTGCAGTAACCTAACCACAGCTATGACCACTCAACTCCAGTTGTTTTCATCTGCACCTGAAGCACCAGGAAGTCTACACAGCTCCAGACAACTGACGGAGGACTTTTTTTTATTCCAAATTCTCTTTCTAGCAGTTTGCAGCTATTTACAGGAGGGAGAGTATTTGAAGAGCCCTCTCAAACATGACTGCATGCTGATGGAACTTCCCTCTAGGTTATTTAGACACTGTAACTTTCTAAACATCTAACATAATAGCACTAGGTTATTATGACACTGTAACTTTCTAAACATCAAAAGCTGTAACCTCACTGTTACTCTTCAGTGGTTTCTCCCAATTAAACAAATAACTGCCCTAGTTCTCATTTTACCTTTCCTTCTAGTCAACTGCCATATACATCTAACCAGAAACCATTATGAAAATAACACAGGGGAGTGAAATAGTATTTCCCTTCCTAACATGAACTTGTCATTTTGTGAAGCAGTTTGACTCTGTAGACTTTATGCCTCTCAACAGTTAGGATTGCTTCTCCCAAGACAAGGTTACAGTTCCAATTGAGTGTTCTACATATCTCCTCTTTTAGGGCACACCATGTTATGCCTCACTTTTAAATTCTCCTATACCTCTTGAGTTGCTGACAGGGAGAGGAAGGAAAGAAAGGGGAAGAAATTCAGCAGCCAGCCAAAACTAAGGGCAACCAACATACCCTTGACTATGATTTCATCTTTCAGCTACATAGATATTGTCATCATTAAAGACTGTACATACCTTTGGCAGACATCAGTTTCTTGTAATGAGCAGCCATGTGATCTTGAATGATGTACTGGTTGGAGAGCTTGCAGGAAGGTCCGGGAGAAAAAGCTGCAAGAGGGAAAAATCTTAGTTCATTCAACGGGGCAAGAAATGTCTCAGGCAATAATGGCTCTGAAAACATTTTAATATTTATTCTCTCCTGCTTGCAATAAAGGCAAGTCAATATTCATTCATTTATTTCAAAAAGTAAGGGTAACACAAAATGTAGCATGAAAAAGTGGTAAATTATTCTTATTTTGCATAGTTTTGAATACCTGAGAATTATGGCTTGCAATAAGTAACGTATGAGCCTTGGATATTATAGAACTCTGGAGAATAGTACAGGATCTCACTGTTTAATATCTGATATTATAAAAAGCATTTACATTTTGAAAGTTTTAATACTAGAAGGTAGGACAAAGTACTGTAAAAAACTGCATATGAATATTTTACCTCTTGGTAATACCAGGCCTACCTTTACCACTCTATAGCGAGGAATATGGGCTGGATACACACAAAGACAGAAGTAGGGCCAGAAAAGGAGCCAGGATGTAGAACAGAAATGTATTACACACAGCCTGACCATGACACTCCTCTGAATCTCTAACCCACAAGAAAGATTAGGAAGAATTTGTCTCTGTATCTGACATAAGTTCATTAGCCCAGGAAAAAAGTCAAGAAGCCGATAAGCATTTACTTGTGTTAAATTTTAACCTGGTAGCGCGGCTGAGATAAATCATTGTCTTTCAACGTGTTTCTGAACAAAAATATTATTTCTGGATTCCTTCTCAAATCATCAGACAGGATTTGTAGATGGAACATTGCTAGCAAATAATATTAAAAAATAAACAGAATACTGGAGATCAGAAACCTAACGTGCCTTTGGCCTTCCATCCACAGACACAGAATAGCCCTTACATAGAGATAATCAGCCCATCCAACCTGTTCAGATTTGGCTTTCTCACGCAATGAAGTAAATGATTGTTTCATCGTTCATGTCCCCAATGTACAGTTTCAGTTAATGACTTAGTTTCAAAGTTTTTATTGTATTTTGAAAGAATAGGAGACATTGGGTTGAGAGTCTGGGAATCAATCCTTCTAACCTCGGTTTGGCTGCTTTCTTGCTGTGTTGCTTTTTCTTGTCTAAATCTCTTGCCTACCAAGTGAGACAGTGCTACAAACTGTTTGTCTCTGCCAAGGAGTTTGACTACATCCACTTTATTGTATCACCTTTTGAACAAGCACCATAAGAAAGAGCGGGACACAACACCTAATGCCATATTTATTGCTTCATTTAGTATTATTTACTAATGTGCTCCTGCAAGTGACTAAAAGCCTGCCAGAACGGCACTGGCATGAAGACCTGCTTTCAATAGCCTGTCCAGGAGCAGCATCACATCCCAACATGACCAGCAGGAGAAAGGTGGTGCTACTTCTGCTCCAGGACCATCCATTCTCATTGTTCATCGAACATGTAGGCACAGCCAGAGTGCTTACACCATGACACAAACAGGTGCAGAGACATCAACAGAAATAATGGCTCTAAAGCAATGGAGAACTTGGTGCAAAATTATGACCAAACTGCATTTATCTCTTGTCTCAATGAAATTTAGCATGAGTAGTACAGGTGCCACAATGGAAGCTGATACTTGAAGCAGACAAATATAAAGCTCACAAAATTTCTAATCATGAGCATTTACCATGTGTCCAATTTCAATCAGGGAAACCACTCGTGTGTCAGTACCATAGTAAAGAAATCAAATAGTTAAAATCAGTACTACTCTGTTTCACAGCTTTTACGTGCTTGAGACCAGTAGTTATTCACTTCCAAAACTTTGAAAACTTACTTTTTTTCATGAATTTTGCCAATTGTGCTGGAACCTCCTGCTGGCAAAAGCAACTGGAACAAGCTCTTCAGTAATATCCAGCGCCATCCCTAGCTAGTGTAAAGTGGGAAGCTCTACTGAGTTCAAGGAATGGCAATGTCCTAAATCACAGCAGCTAGAGGCTCTTGTCACTAAGGAAAAGAAAATAGTATTTTGGGAAATGTCCCAAATCTTTCCCTGATTGGCAGTGACAGCCTGATTTCAATATACGCAGTGAAAAAGACAGCATGACAGAAGAACAATGTGATAATCCAAACGATATCCGAGGATTAAAAAGGGATGGAAAATCCATTTATAAAAAGAACATTCTTCTCAAAATGAATTACCGCCCCAAATTTGAAATGCTGAAGATATACAAGGCACTAGTAGTTTAATCTAATTCTTTTTCTTTCATAAAATCTAACTCTATCCTGTGTCCAGAAAATTATTAACATTGTGCAATAAGTAGCGTTGTGGTTATTCCTATGTAAGGAAAAAAAAGTAAATTCTTTTCTTTGCCAGAGACTTTCTGTTGAACTTTGGCAAGTCATTTTGTTTTTCTGTGTCTCAATCTCTCTCAAAAGAGGACATGAAAAAACACATCCATTGCTCAAAGAAGATGTTTTAAGGATAAAAACAATAAAATGGGGAGATTTAGTGGCTGCCCATCTAAGTACTTCCCACCCCTAGAGAGGGTGATCTTATTTGAGCTCATTGGAAAGTTCACACTTTTTAACACATTTTTCCTTTGTCTTCTTTTACATCTTTGAATAACTTCAAATTGAAGGAAAAGTTAAACGGAAATCTTCCAGGAATTTTAAGTAGCCCTGTGATGAGGCTCTGTTGACGGGGCAAACACACGACAGGTCAAACTGAAACAGCCCTTTTGTGTGCTGTAAAGACAGGCAGGGTTCTCAAGCCCATGTCTGAACAGAATCAAACTTCTGTATTTTCCGCTGCCTTGCACAGATCTCATTTACCTGCAACAGTTAGCAAATTGCTTTATCCACGTTTTCAACATTTCAGAGTTTCAGCATTTTCTATATATGAGCATAGATCTACCTACAGAAAGTTGCCTGCTTTTGAAAATCTTTCTGAACTCTGAGTACTATTGTACTTTCAAGACATTTACAACTTGCTTCTATCTGTGAGGAAAGATCTCCAGGACACACAGGTCCAAGAACGAGCAATAACAAACAGTGACAACTCTCTCAACACTGACTCTTTTTATTTCCTATTTCGTAATGACTTTCCTAGTAATTTATTATAGTCCTGAATGTGTAGTTGTACGATGACTAATTTACCTAGTTTCCACTGATTGAATTGCAAGAGATTACTTCCGCAAATCATGTCTGGAGAATATATCATGTCCAGAGCTATAATGTCATATCATAAATCCAGCCGTAGCAGTATTAAAGTTTGACTGATACACAATGACAGTGATAAAACATGTCTTTTCCATGTAGCTGAAAAACAAAAATATGCTTTTGAAAAACACAAGAGGTGACTTTGCTCCTCACCAGACTGCTAATTCAAAGCCACTACTTTTTGCCTCTTATAGGAGCAAAAAAATGCATGTTCTCAAAAACATGTCAATTATTTTACTCTTTAAAAGACTAGTATAACTGCAGTGCTGCTATACTGCAAATAGTTTATCTTTATGCCATTGCTAACTGCTAAATCCTGCAAGTGGAAATTTCACAACATGGGGACAAAGCTACATGTACTTATAATCAACAAATAAAAACTGTTCAGTGGTACTTAAGCCTCAAAAGCTTGGAAATATCAAATTCTCATCTACCCTTCACATTACTGGCAAGTGGGAACCATCTTTGCAACATCCTTGGCTTTGCCTTTTGTAAACTGATGATAGAAGTATCTACCTAGCATTGCAAGGAAAGAGCTATCTCGCAGCATAAGCAGTAATTCACAGTTATGGTCCTGCATCTGTTTGCATCTGTCTACTTCCTCATCCTGTATTTATAGCCTAAATTTGGAGGGGAGAGGGACCACCTTTTCACTCTGTGTTTGTCTCAGAGAGTGTCTCAGAGAGTTTTTCTCTGTGTTTGTGCAGAGTGAAATGCCTCTGACTGCAGCTGGGCTTCGTCAAGGGAGGGACAAAGGACAAAAAGGACAAAAATGGCGGGCAGTGGTGCTAGTGGTGGTGGTGTGTTTGCCAGCACCTAATTAAGGACTGAAACTGTATGGATCTGAAGAAGGTGTAGTGGAACAGCATTTCCGAGAAGGGAAGCTTCAGGCAGAACAGCTTTCTAGCAATTCTTCTACAGGTGCTTGGCAAAGATCCTGACCAGGAAAGCTGCTTGCCTGAATTAAGAAGGTGAGATTTTTGTAATAGCAGATATTAGAAGCACTTTTCTACTTTATATTGTTTCAATAATAGAATATGTATTTTTAATGATCTCATAATATTCAAGCGGTTACTCCAAAATTGGAGCACATAGGCTCCTCTCAAGTAATAATTTGAATACTTACGGCTACTTTTGAGACTCATGTGTCCTCTGAAAGGTCCCATCATGGAGTACGTAGGCACCATGGCTAGCTGGGACCCTTGGTAGGGAAGGAAAATGTATTGGTTACATATTACGGAAGCATTAAGAAATCTGATTATCTTTCTGCAGGTCCTATGGGGCTTACAGAAGAGTCATCTCCTGGCCAGAATGCTACACTACAACTGACCCAGGTATGAAAAGGCTGGCACTTTCGAGTTTCCTTTCCTTGCCAGATTACTTCTGTTTGTTTTAATCCCTGCCAATTAGCATGACCCTTTTGACCAGATACTCTGAGAGAAAATTCCCTGTTACAACAGCATCTACATGGCAGTTTTCTGCAGGCCACAAAAATGAGCCATGGCATTGCGCAAATGTCACATATTTTGCAATCTGAAAGATCGTCTCTGCTAAACATAAATCTTCAAGGCAAAAGAAGGAGCAGCTCAGTATGCTACTGTACTGCTTGTGCCTAAGGCAAGCAGCGGGGAAAAAAGCACAACATTAAAGATTTTCTAAAGATAGTCTACGAAATAGTATAGGCGCACAGCACAGAAGCCAGACCTAGAAAAGCCAGGCCCAACACAGCAAAGTAAGCAAACATGCCCCCTCTCATTTCAAATTAAGGGCAAGCTGCAAGAGCACAAATTCCAAACACATGAAATTCTGCCCGTTTTATGAAGATACGGCCCACTGCTGACAGCTGAATTCATCTCAGATGAATTACAGGGTAAATTTTACTGTATGCCTTAACAGCTGAAGGGGCCAAGTCTCAATTTCAAAAGCCACTTAGGTTCGCAGAAGTCAGACAGACACAGATTCATAGGAAAGCCAGGAGATTTCAGTCCCTACCTGTCCAGCGGTATGGTTTTCAACACAATCATGTTCCTAACTCCCACTAAAATCAAGGAGAAGCCGGTACATTAATTTGCAAGTCTGATCATGGAGACTAAACTTCAGTCCTCATTTTAAACTTACTTTTAACTTAGTGAAATGATTTGTCTATATACAAAAGTTCCAGGAATAATTTGAATTATAATTTAAATAGACTTTTTACAGTTTAAAAATTTCTTTTGGTTCAGCTTAAACCTATTCCTGGTTAACTTGAAGCAAGCCGGTCACCAATGCAACATGCATGCATAATCTTCTCCACCAGATAAATCTTATCACTTTAAACCACATTAAAAGTCCATGCTTCTTAAGCAGATAACCCAGCTGGCATATAGGAGCCTAAAGCTCAGTATCTTTATACTCCAAAGGTTTGTCTACCAGCAGAAGTGGCTTAACTGTGAACTTATATTTGCCTGATTAGATTTGCGAGTTGTAAAGGAAACATCTCCTTAGAGATGATCCTGAATGTCAAAGGACATGCCGAGTGTCATCAGAACTAGAAAAATCAATGCAAGTCTTTCTTTGGTTTCAAGGCAATGTTGTAATTTCGGGGAGGAACCAGGAGTGTCTGACTCTTAAAGAATGAAACCTTGACTTTTGTTCTCATATACACATTTCAGGATAATTTTTGCCCTCAAAGGCATTGCCACAACTTCACAAACCTTAGGCTTATACAGCTATAATGAAAACCTAAGGGCAGGGACTTCAGAAAGTGATTACAGGTTTTGGATCTTGATTTGGTGACACTTGACGAAGAGCCTGTTTTTTCAGAGAGTGCATTCTCAACCTGTTCTGAAATTCAGGCCTCACCATCGGTAGCTTAGTTTTTGGCAAAATCACCTGTCTGGGACAGCCTTCTTAAAAATAAAAGGATGCAGGTATCAGAGAGTATCATAACAGTGTTCTCAGAACACAAAAGGTGGAAAGATTACGAGCAGTCCTTTTTTGGATCAGATCTGCCACCTTAGACCACAGGCTTAAAATGAAAACACTATGAAATAAATGGGAGCTGAGTAAACGTTATTGCTTTTCTTCTGTGCCCATATTTCTAATTGTCATGGGTCCCTAAGTTAATAAAATCATCAAAAGGTCAGCTTATTTTTTTTGTCTTTTGAAAACATCCTTCTATAGTCACAACAGGATATGGACAAAGGAAGTTACTGCTCTCAAATCCAAGGTAACACATCAAAATATTTGATTATTTTTTAAAAATTTTATTTATTTAGATATATTCCTCAAGCATTTTTATTCATGTTTTGAAAACTAGTGCAACTTAATGATAGCTTCATATATACTGGCTAAAGACTTAAAAGCAAAATAGTTTAGCTTCATCTCACTGTATATTACTAATAATCATTTTTATTCTTTAATTTCTTTTGAAATATAGATTATCTCTGGCTAAATCCTCACTTCTTTTGGCTTTTTCTTTTTTATGTCAAACATCTGTGAAAGGCATCACAGATAGAAGGATATGATACTGAAAAGAGCTCTTAATCATGTGCAACTTTGGAACAGAGAGTAATTCTTTATCTTCTTGTGTCCAATCCTACCATTTTAGCTCAACAATTACTCCATTATGATTTCAAGTGGAAAAACGTCAGTGGGAAACTCCTCTGAGTGAGGACAGATAAAAATGGAACAAGCACGTATCAAAAATTGTAATTGTTTGACCCAAATACATTTAATTTGCTATGTGCATGCTATGTGTAACACCTGACGCAGGCACTAAACAGCTGTTATGATCGAACACAGTCACAATAATGGCAGATCTTTAGGTAACTAGTGCTTTTCATGTGCATTGACAGCAGTTAACTCATGCAATAATGTCGCTGCTGTTGTTTGAACTCTGGTGACTTCCTGAAGTCTCAATCAGATCACTGTCCCAGGCTCCATACAAATAGTCAGTCACTCATTAACATACCCAAAGAGTTTACAACTGAAGTTTGCAAACCAGATAAACAGCAGGTGGGGAAAAAAAGCATTGTCTTCATTTCAGAGGCTGAAACAGAGTAAGCGATTTGTTCATTGTAACAAGAGCAAGAGAGTTAGAGGCAGAGAAATGAAACTTGATTTCCTGAGTACCAGACCAGTGCCTAAACCTCAGGACATCTATTTTCATCTTTATCTAAATATCTAATATGTGGAAATTTCTTTCTCATGAGAGGAAACACTGAATAGTTTCCATAGCTGCAACCATTTTTGACTTATGGGGCCCTAAAAGCTTCTAGGAATGGTGTGTTTCCCCATAGAAAGCCATTCAAAAAGGAAATGATTTTGGCAAGAGGTACTTTGAACCAGTAAGATCATAGTATAAAACCTACTGTGGTCAGGTTACATGATGCATTGTGGTGGTCCAATACCACACACGGAACCAGAGCATATCCAAGGTGATGCCACTAGCAATACACTCCAGTTAACTTCAAGATCAGGCCTTGAATGATGAACACCCTTTTCCAGTGCAAAGTGTCTGATAGCGAAACAAGGGAACTGTCTGATGGAGTTTCTGAATCCGAAGGGTACAGTCTCTCAAAAGCAGTAACTTGGCAATGCTCCTTGCCACGAGCTGAAGTCCTGTTGGCTTTATACACAGACTTTGTAAAACCATACTTTAGTACTATTGCTAAAATAATTCAGCAGCTATGCAGATGCTATTATTTTTTGCCTTTTCTTAGAATGAAAACAAGTAGTATATAGCCTTTGAAGGAATGGTGTTAATTTTTGTGAAGCTTTTCACTTGAGTCATAGCAAACTGAGAGAGAGCAGAGCTTCTGCCTCATGTCTGCTTAAACTCAGGTATAGTAACAGAAGCTGCTGTGTTTTGGGATAATTTCAGAAAGGAGGACTTTCCTAAATCTGTCATAATTTATGACCACCTCTGTTAAACCTGTATAAGACACAGTAGGGAATCCGTACCGCATACTCAATAGTTACCTATCCAACTATAAATTAGGCCCTGATCTTTGCAGTCATTAGATAAGGGAACAAGTCCCAGATCTAGCAGAGGCTCATTTCTATTTAATGATGTGTTTCGTTGTCAACATAGTCTCTTCAGTTTCTTCGTATTTTCTGCATTTCTGTAATACCTGAATCTGTCTCCCTACACAAATGCTGCAGCAGTTACTTTCATTTGTGCCAAACTGCTTTAATTTCAAAGGATTATAATAAAACAATTCAACCAGTAAGTGTTATACTTTGCTATTTTACATCAATGCGCCGTTCTTTTAATAGGAGACCCAGGCTGTAAAATATATGGAAGAAAAATCAGGTCTTCCTCATAGCAGACAGATAGATACTAAAATGCCTCACAGGGAATTGTTTCTGTTGAATATAAGACACAGCACACCTAAAAAGGTGACAGTAAAAGTGCTGAATGGAAGTTAGAGAAAAGAGATGCTTTTTTACATTTTAGCTAATAATGATGCACAGATACAACATGACATTGCTAATGGCATTCACAGAAGACATAAAACAGACTCTTTTTGAATATTTTGAATTATGTACGATGAAATAGATTAAAGCCTACAGCTAGGCAGTTGCTGCTGTGAGAGGATCGTTCTCCAAAAACAAGGGGTTTGATTCTGTAGCTTTGTACTTGCCTCCAGTAAGCCGCTGAGCAGCATCAGCCCCCAGATTTGCAGGCCTTTGCGTGCTGCAAGATTTGGCTCTCAGTACAAAAGTTAGTGACAAGTGCAATTTTTAAGACGGTTTCAACATCAGCCTAGTCTCCTGTACTATTATCACTAGTGATAGACTATCCTGTTTCACATATTCATACTTAAGGATTTATCACTGCATACCATAGTGGGTTAAAAATTAGCCACATATTAGGCCGTTCCTATTGATGGGAATGTGGAAAGTTTAGCATAGTTTTGAAACAGAAGCAGATCTGATCATACATATTAAGCAGTGGAATTTATGCTTGAAAACGTTCTCAGGGGTCTTCTATTGATAGAGTAAGTTTGGGTAAAAAGGAGTGCACCTTCATCCACAGGAATACAGAACTACAGTATCTGAGATATGCGTATGGCGTTTAGCATTCAGAACTGATTATTAGATATGCATTATTTGTCAGCATCCTAAAATCCACATTAATTTCCTAGTGGACTGGAATCACTCTGGGTCCATATTTGAATGCCTGCAGAAGCCTGCGTCCCTCGTCAGGCATCAGATACGGAAGCAGCATTCGCAAACTTAATCCAGAACGTTAAAACAAACCCAACTTGACTATTGTTTGTGCAGCACTTTAAAGCTGGTTGAAAAAATTCCAGAAAAACAGGACTTCTGCGTGCATTTTTTGTCCGTTTGTCAAAATAGAAATATTTCTCAAACAAAGAACAGGGTTCCACTGAACTTCAGAAATAAGGCCTGCAAGGAATCCCGCCGGCTCACCTGGTGGGCTGCGGGAGAGCGCAGGCTCCCAGGACCCGCGGCTCCAGGGCAGTCCCACCGTATGGCCTCCCCTCTGTCGGGGACTGCGGCCACTCCAACACCTGCCATTTCCGGGCCCGCCGGCTTTGTGGAAGTAGCAGGGCCATCCTCTCTTTCTTGTGACCCCGAAAGCTACACGTCACATTTGGCCTTCCAGTTGAGCAGCAGGAAACCTGAGACCTTTGAGAACTCAGCTTATGCCCAGGCTCTGAGTCTCGAAGCCCTGGGAGACCCTCCCCTGGGCTTCTCGGGACTCACTCTGGTACGAACAGCTAAAAACGTGAAAGCCCTGGGATTTGGGAACCTACGAGACAGATCCTCCAGATTCAATGAATTTAAAAAATTGACTTTAAAGGCATGAGCAGAGGGGTTCTAATACGCATTCTCATAAGTCATCGTTTATTTTCCTTATTTTTGGACCTTCCTGTGGAACAGGAGTTCTGCCATTTGACTGCCTCTACTAAAGCCTACCATACTTGTACTGGATGAACACTCTGATATTTGTACTTTGTGGTATTTAATTATCTGATATCTTAAACTGCATGATTAACTATTAAGAGCTGGAGGCAAATTAAGCAACTGTTACAGTTATATAAGTGATACCCTAGAGAGCCCCTATGAAGATATGTATGAACCCATACCCAGGCCATCCTCCCACTGATCCGCAGGATCCAATTTTAGCCGTGTGCTTGTCAGCTGCAAGGCCCCTCAGCGGAGCAAAGACGCTCCTTTGCAAATGCCTTTGCTGTCACTGGGTGGCATCCACTTGTAGCTACAGAGAAAACATGGAGAAGCAAGGAGAAACAGATGAAAGGAAAAAAGATCAGGGCAGTCCTTCATCAAATCCCTTTGATGTAAGGGGGAGATGTTATAGTTTGGGTATCTGTACAGGCAGAAAAATAAGAACAGAAGACAAATAATAAGAAAACCATGAAAGCATGTGGAAAAACTATGACTCTGCTCTTTATTCTCTCTCTCTTTTCACTAACAGAACAGAACATGGTTTAACTAGCAATATATTTTAGGAGGTTGTCTTTCTTTTTAGGAGAGCTCAAACATTTTCACTCACTTCTGCATGTCATTTCTGGGTAGCTGCATACAGATCAATTATTTCTTCTCATCCAGGACAGATTCATAATTTCCTAATAACACTTTCAAGATTCTTAAATAAATAGAAAAAGCATCATAATTGTATCAGCCCTTTTATCCCAATTAAATAGCTGAGGGTTGCTCAAGTACTGATTAGCCTATATTCTTGCCCCGCAGGATAAAGAATCACTCTTATTGAGCTTTTCATGGGCCAGAGCTCATCTGCAAATTGTTGTCCTTTACACAGTATCCAAATGAGAGAAGTTCTTAACAGCAGGGAGTCTATTCATTAATATATAAACTCAAGTTGATGAAGAACAAATTACTTGATTGCCTGAGAAAGTAACTGAGCTACCTCTCAAGTACGCAGCCATGCTGTGGCAGCTCATGGATTTCAGCGGGCAATACAGTCAAGCAGTTATTTCAATAAAGGCAGGAACACTTTTCTGAGTTTCTAAAATAAGCACGTTGTAAGTGAAGCACTTTAGATTGCATTTATCAACAAGAAATATGGCCCCATCCTGGGCAGGTAAAAGCAAGATATAAATAAATTTATGCTGTCTCTGCTGATGGATATGAACCTGCTGCTGGCACATTACTTCAGTTATTTTAGACTCCTTTGAAAATTCAAGCCCTAAAATCACTTCTACCCCTCCTGTGCCTTCCAAAACCCTATTTCTCTTCTTCTCAGCAGGGAGAAAGCTGACTTTAGCAGGATGGGTGCAATACAGTCTCTCCCTTCTCCCAGTGCCCAAGAGTCGCCTTGGACACGGTCTGTACCTCAGAAGTATCCCTTTCTCTACTGACTGGGAGGTTTGTGGCAGCATCCAGCTGAAGATGTGCAGCCTACTCCACCAGCATACTCCGCTCTCCCCCAGAGCAAGCAAATGCTTTCTCTCTGTTCCCTGTGAAGAGGGCCAAGTGCTGTGGCAGTGGAAATTTCCTTGAGCTTCAAATTGCTATGAAGGAAGGGTTCTGCTGCCATGACTCTGCAGCAATGTTTGATCAACCAGACTGGAAATGACTTTAGGAATATACTTACAATTAGTGCATAACTTAAAGCATCAAAGACCATGATGTGTACCTTTTTCCCTTCCAGTCTGTCTTGTCTAGTTAAACCAGAGGTTTAAAGTTTCTCAGGGCAATAGCTGTCCTTCACTCTATGCAGACATGTGCCTTGCAAAATGAGTCTTGATCTGTCACATTTAAACATTAACGCAGCACAACCAGCAAGTCACGAGAAATAATCTAAGTACAAATAAGCATTGAAACATGAGATGGGTGCTGTTAGAAAACTCTGAGGTTTATGTGTCCACCGTACTGGTTAGCCAAACATTGAAGGCCATTTTTCCCCAAAGGGCTGAGAAAGGAAAAAGGGAGGAGGGAGGGTGTTAGGGGAAAGTATTGCACTCTTGTCCCGTTCTTATACTTTCCCAGGCATCTATTAAGGCCAGTATGGGAGACGTATTTGACTAGATGAACTTCTAGTCAGATGCAGGGCACCACTGGTGAATTGTTTTGCCACTTCTCAGCCTTCTTTACTTATAAATTATAAATGATATTATATATAATGTAAATGATAAATCGGAAAAAGCTATTCAGACTCAGTTTCTTCTGTCAGTAAAGCTTGGCTGAGAACTCCTCTCCACTGTTTTGAGCCAGACAAAGCCACAGGCTGCATCAGGGCCACTGACCTACACCCAGAAGAAACCCAAACTCTACCAGACTTGCATGTTTTATTTACTATTTGGTTTCCTCTTGCCTATAAGGGCAGAAACTGGAACTAATGCCGGGGGGGGGGAGAAACAAGGACAGAGCAAATGCACTCTTAATTAACAGGCCTTCATACAACATATTCTGTTAATTTTATCCTAGTGTTTAGATGCCAAGGACTGGCAGAACACGTGTGAAATATATTAGTTTAAAAACAACAATGCAACTGAAAAAAGAAATTAAATCAAAAGGATGAAAAAGAGCACAGAAAAGAATATTTAACCACAGCAGCTGGTAACTGCTGTCTCTTCTCCCTTGAGTTTTAGATATTTTTTCCTGTACTCGACTGGATTTCCTCTGCTGATACACATGCTTTGACTTTTTCTACGTGACATGACATTGGTATGTTATTGCCTGACAAAGCAAGAAATTTTGAAGACAACTTCTGTTCTCTACAGTGAAGAATTACTGAATTTTCCCCCTTTTTGTCAGGTATGATGCATTGTCAAATATAACGAGTGTTCAGTACAGTTGTTGGAACGACGATATTACATGAATGAACTAAATTAATAAGTCTATCATTTATTTTGTTAGGATTTTGACAAAATAATTCCATTCCATTAAATTGTCATGCTATTTATTATTATTCTACTATTTCTATTTTCCAGTTTTCAACCCACAGGACTGTAAATCATCACTGATGTGCCATGTGGTAGGTCAAAGGTGGCCATCTTGAACATAAGATCTTCACAAGGAACTACAGTTCACATTTGAAACCTGCTGGCTCACAGCAGTTAGCTACAAGTTTCAGCAGTTCACAAAGGTAATACAGCCTCTTCCTGCAGCAGCTGCAGCAGATAGAAATAACAGACTGATGGTTGAAGAGGAGGAAAAAAATTTGGGAACTTTTTCTTTTCTTTATGTCACTTCAGGGGCATGCTGTGCACTTGGTGGGGCTGCCAGGAAGCTTACTACAGCACCTTTGGCACTGGTGAGGAATAATCAGTGTCAGGTGTCACAAAGCAAAGTCAAGATGGGCCACAACTGTGGCCACAAGAGTGACAAGGGAGGGTGAAGCACTGGATGCTAGCAAACTGGAAATTTCTCCAGAGTAGGCAAAAAGCTCCCGGTGGCCAAAAGCCAATAAAACAGCTCTGCTGCATCTAGTCGTAAAGCTTCTAGCATAAGGATAGCAGGAACAGCAATGTGTCTGTTCCTAAATGCCAAAAAACCCCTATAGGAGGATGTAAGAAGCCCAATTCAGGGGATAACTACAGAGCCAGCATAAATCACTGAGGATATGAACACTGTCAGTTCAAGAAGTGTAACTTTTTAGCGACATATGTCAATAAAATTATTGCTCTTTTGTATCAGAACTGCAGTCCATCTAGTTCAGCATCCTACCACCTGGATCCTGCCTTTCAAGTACCTGAAAAAACCCTTCAGCAAATATATATATATAAACCAATCTGTTCTTGTCCTTATACTACATCTTCTAACACCCAGAAGTTACCTTCTGAATAAAGGAAGAGATTTATTATTCTTCCCAATAAATCTATTAGAATTCATTACAGAGTAGTTGATACATCAGTTTGTGTCATCTCTAAACACAATCGAAAGGATGAGAAACAAGATCTTGGTATTTATCAATACTTTGTAGTATTAGCAATAACTTCAGCAGCTGCCTTGAAAGCATTTCAATTCCTCTAAATAGCTAAGTAATATTAACATTTGCAAATTTTCCAAATGCTCCTCCTGTTAACTGTATACTGTAACACTTCAACTAATGAGGCCAAATGAACAACTTCCAAGTTTTAAATTAAATAAAGACAGCCACTGATATCTAAATCTGCTGAGATAAAATTAAACCCACGATTTACAGCCAAATTCTCTAAAGTTATACTATCACAAAGCTAATGTGGTATTGAAGGACAGGGAAAAATATGTTATCAGATGTTAATGATAAACTCAACCAAGGTTGAGACCAACAAGTTTTTGGGAGAATTGTAAGTTGTAAAGTTAGCATCATATGTTTGTGTGGTTTTGGCTTGACTAATCAGATATTGCAGGATGAAAGTAATGATATTATAATGCTTCTTTCCTGAGTGACAGACATAAAAGCTTTCAGTAAGAATTCACTTCACATGCAGAATGCGGCCAACCAGTTGTAAATAACCAAAAGAGCTGAGACTTTCTCATTATCTTAATGGATAAGGCTGCCAGCACCAGCCAGATTTTTAAGTCTTTATTTACCTACCTGCACCTTTATATTCCTTGGTGTTTCTTAGAAAAGATCTTAGGTCTCCACATTTTTGGGCAACTGACAGCTCTTCGTACATGAATAAGTATGTTTCTTATGCTGTGTAACCGTTTCATTTATTTAGATAGGAACTTTTAAATTTTGTTGCAATTTCTTGACATTTTTCGTATTATGTTAGTCAAGAAATCATCAGGACACATTTTTGCATATTTTCATGTCTTTGTAATTCATTAAAAAAAGAAAGGTAGGAAAAAAACCCCATAAAATCTGTTTTCCATTTTTATCCTTTACAAAATTGGCCCAGTAAAATACTTAACAAATGTATAATGACTGTAATAGGCAAGTACATTTTACTTTCGATTTTCAATCACTCTTGTAAATTTGCTTCCAGCTACAGCTCCCACTGAAGTCCATAATGATGTTGACATTGACTTCAATAAGGCCACAATTTGATCCTCTGAAGCTCATGGGTGTTTTCAAGCAGAAAGTATGAAGAAATATGGGCAGGTATGTGTGTGTGAGAGCAACAGAGAGGCCACACCTCTGTCTGTATTCAAAAACTATGTGCTCAACTAGTTTCTTCAAATACCGTCAGGGCTTGGCTGAAAAAGACTTTGTTGGCAGCTAAAGACTTCATAAAATTAACCCTCCAAAATGTGTAGTGAAACTGGACTATTGCAATTAAACTTGCCATTTTCTGAAAAAAGCCATTTTCTGCTAGCAGTTCAACAAAAAAAATGTACCTAATTACAATGAATCTCTCTGAAGTGGGACTGAGTTTCTTCAGATGCGTGAACATTTGCAGTAGACTACTGGCTATGCTACTGCAGCAAAACGCTGTCTGTCTTTACCATGGAGACCCATCTCTTCTCAGTAAGAAAATGACCTATAGTGAAGTGGGACAGTTTTCTGGGTTTTTTGTTTATTTGCTTTTTCTTATCTTTTCAAATGATGCAAGACACAGGTTAGATCAGAACGCAAGCAGAGCATTCAGTAGGACAAAACGACATTGTTTAAAACTACAGGACCATTAAACTAACAGGCTTTACAGCCACATGATCTTTTTTTCATTGTGCAAGCAAGAGCATTCCTGTTACAAGGGGAAATTAGTTAACAGAGCGAGATCATACAGCATAGTAGGGGAGCCCTGCTGTTGCTTGCTGAAAGAACGTCAGAACTGAAAGGAGGCGGTATTAAATGTAATTCCCTGCTGCTCGCTCTCTTAAGGCACAGGCAGCTCTCTACTGGAGGCCTGCTAGCTGCAATCAAAGTTTGCCCTAAGAGACCTTCTCCACCATAAAGCCATAAGCAGCAGCAACAGCAGACTATAAAGCTCTTATTAAATTTAAGCACAACCCTGTTAAGTCTTAAGCGAAGGAGGATCCTCAGCTCTGGCACTTCTGAGCGAGGCTCTACAGGATTTCACAGGATCACGGAATGGTTGAGGTCGGAAGGGACCTCTGGAGGTCAGCTGGTCCAACCCCCCTGCTCAAGCAGGGCCACCCAGAGCTGGTTGCCCAGGGCCATGTCCAGATGGCTTTTGAATGTCTCCAAGGATGGAGACTCCACTGGGTAACCTGTGCCAGTGCTCCGTCACCCTCACAGGAAAGAGCAATTCCCGATGTTCAGGGAGACCTTCCTGTGTTTCAGTTTGTGCCCACGGCCTCCGGTCCTGTCACCGGGATCCACTGAGAAGAGCTCGGCTCCTGGCACCCTGAGCTGCCCGCTGCCCTCCCCACAGCCTCGGGGAGGCCTCCCGTCCCCTCACGG
>NW_008825306.1:3350834-3358113 GCF_000699105.1 Pygoscelis adeliae
CCACCGCCGGCCGCCCCCCGCGGGTTCGCTGCCCCGCGGCCATCTCCGCCCGCCCAGCCACCCTGCCTTCCCCTCCCCTCGCAGCGCCTCCTGAAGGCGCTCTCCCCTCCGAAGCAGCGGCGTTGACGGGGCATTTTGAAACCGCTTTAAGCGGCTCCTATTTATAGCTCTCCCGTCTTATTTTTAGAGCCGAGCCTGGGTCTCGGCAGCAAAGGCTGGCGAAGCGTATGCGGGGTGCGGGCGGGGAGCCAGCGCGTCACCCCGAGCGCTTGCAGACACACGGGTAGGAAAGGGCGAGCGACCGAATGGGTCGGCTCATGGGATTAAACCCTTCGAGCTCCAGCGTGGGGCTGGGGCGGCCACGGCCGGGCGGCTCCGCCCGCCGGGCGCCCTGCCGCCGCCTGGGGCGGACGCAGACAGGCACCGCCGCCAAGGGTCTGAGGTGGGAGAAAGGCTGAAGCGACCGGAAGGGCGATACTGAGTGTCAGTGCGGCCTACCAGGAGCGTGCCTTTGAGCGGCGCCTAACTGCGTGTCTCTTTGAAGATGTTACAAGAAATAAGATCTCGGAAGCAGTAACGCTTCCCACACATTTAATGTTAAGAGTGATATTGGATGGGTAAAGAGCTGGCAGAAAAGCGTATTTCTGTGCCGTCAATATCATGCTATTGATTGAGATGAACAACTGAAGCATACGCGTCAGTCATAAAAGTGCTTAGTCATCAATATCTGAATCTTTAGCATTATCTGAGAAACAGGCATTATTGTAGGGGTTCATTAGCTTTTTTGAGAACGTGCATTCACCCTGAAGGGTATGTCTTCCCTTTCCTTGGTACGTTAAATTCACATTAAACTTACAGGGAGCCGCATGTGCATAATGAACCAGCATATAGCCCAGGGCATGCACATTCCATCACCGGCGTCCATTAACCGCATTAAGTGACCAGAGGATAAATTACATTTCATGTGAGCACTACCCTGATATTTTCTGCAGTTCTTTAAAAATGTGTTTATCCAGACCTCCGTGTCTCCTGCCTTTCAGATATATGCAGCTCCAAAAGAAGCTGTTAAGAAGTTCTGTCACAGAGCGAAACTGGAACCGAAGAACCCACAGTGGAAGAGTTACAGGCCACAGTATCAGGCAAAAAGGTTCAAATACCATAGGCAAAGCAACTGCATGGGCTCATGTAATTTTGAAACAAGTCCTTCACAGGATTATTAGCAGGGATTAAATTTAGCCTTTTCAGAGCCCAGATAGTGTCTTAGCACTTCACCTGAAGGAATATTTTAATTAACTGCTAGTTACTGTATACTCTTATGCACTGCGCTCTAGCCACTGCAGAGGAACACCCTTGTTTTAGCTAGTTTCACCTGCTGTAAAGCAAGAGATGAGGAAGGACACTCTGAGTAGAACATACTGATCATTGGTGCTCCTTGTGTATAGTTAAAGAGATTTAAACATCAATACCATGCTCCGGAAAGTAGTGTAAGTTGCAGAACACAAGTTGTAGCAGTGTTTTGCTGTAAGTTTCAAGTAGAGAGTGACACTGCTGTTCCAGAGTCATCCTAGTGACATCCCCTCTCTAAAGTCTGTCTTGAGCCTAAGTGGCTTATAGGGCAAGAATGTATCTAGAATAAAGCAACAGTTATACAGGAGGGAGCTTAAACTTCCAGCTTTAGAAAATTGTGTTTACTGTTTCCAGCATCTTCAAAATAAAGTATGCCCAGGTGGCAAGTGGAAGCCTTTCTTTCCTAAAAGTCTTCAGATTGAATCAGGCAACTAAACATTTTTATCTTCTAGCTTCGTGTCTTCTAGCAGATCGCTGCAGGTGACAAATGTTTTGAAGGGCAAGATATGCTTTAAATTTCACCTAGGCAGTTAGTTTGTGTAGAAATAACTGACTAGTCCTTTAATTATCCCATAGTTGTGTTGATGATAGACAAGAGCTACAGCTCATATTCCCTCAGTTATGTCGGTGCAGCAAGCATAACAAGTAACTTAAAAAAAAGTATTTTTGTTACTGAAGTCAGCACACGCATCTCCGAATTCACACAGGGAACAGATGTAATAAGTAAGAAGATACCATTTATACGCAGTTGCTATTTGGGGTTGAACTGTGCTTAAGAGAAAGTTGCATAGATCATAAGTCTGCAATCAAGAAAAGTTGCTCTTAATGTGCTGATTCTTGTAGAACCAAGATAAGGCTTTTACATCTTTTAAACACCCACTTTTCTCCTATCAGTCATTGTTTTGATTGAAGAGAAGGAAAAACAAAACAAACACCTTATGTAGAAGATATAGAGCTATTTTGAAGAGCTTCCTTTACAAATGCTCCTCTTGGGACCCAGTCTCTCACATAGAGTGGATCTCTTGTCTGAACCATCCTTCTCTGTGAATAGGTAAGTTTTGATGTTTTTATTGCCTTTTAATCTAATGGGCAGGTTTCTAGCTTGTATTTAATTAACATATCTTATGCCGGCACTCTTGAAAAGGGAAAAAAAAAATGTTTGTTGAAAGCAAACTGTTAAAGAAATTTAGAATGTTGAAGAATAAGCGAGAGATAAAGGAGATCAAACAGAAAATTGCTGGTTATCCTCATAAAGACAGAAAAAGCTGTCTGCTGTTCGTTCTTTCTTCCTGTGCTTTCCTTAGACTTAGCAGCTTCTTTTCATGCTGGCCGTGGTGGAGTTTTCCTTACAGCCCTACTCTTGTTTAGCTCAGTAGCAAGATTTTTTTGATGACCTATTTCTGCAGGAATAAGGCAATGTCAGTCTCAGTGCATACATAGTTTCTGATTTGCTATGTTTCTGAGCAATATTAGTCTCTTACCTGAAGACAGAAATACAACTCTTTCAAAGTGATTTGATCAAAGTTATACTTTGGGTATATATGTACTTTTGGTTATATATATATATATATATATAAAAACCCAGTTTGGGATTGCAAATGTAGCTTAAGATTAAGCAACTTTTTATTTCAATTCATAAGTGGCAATAAAAAACTTTGAACTTTAATCTTGATTATTGTGACATTTCAGTTATGTTGTTATTTTTACTTTTTCTAATACAACTTGGTCAGGAGACAACATATGAAGAAGCAACAGTAAATATCGGTCTGGTTCTGTAGCCTTTACTCGAGTGAGTAATAGCACTGAGTCTGGGGGGACTGCTACTGCTATAGGGACCACGGTGATGGGAAGTGATGTGGTTCTTAAAGATTTAATAAAATACAAAGAGGATGTATAAAAATTCAGTGTTGTTGGACTTTTCAAGAGGCACAGCAACTAAACAAACAGTTGAATGATCTAGCAGCAGCAGGAGACCTGCTAATGCAAATACTTAGTGGAGTGACTCATAAAAACAAGCCAAAAGAAAAACATTAACTAGCTTGCCCTTTCTTCCTCTCTCCCCCGTCCTCTCCCTCCCTCCTTCCCTCCCTCCTTTCCTTCCTCTCTCTCTTCCCCACTCCCCTCCACTTCCCTTCCCCCCCCATCTTAAAAGCACAAGCAGATCAACACCAGGGAATTTTTCCCTACTTGCATATGGTATATCCAAAAGAATTGGTAAAGGAGGCGAAAGTGAGATGCCATTCCATTTAAAACCTAAACCTACCTATGACAGTCTCCCTCTTGCTGAATCACTGAAAGGAAAGAGGTCTAAAGAGTTGCTTTAGCTGTCTTACTGCATACGCTCTTTAGCCACCCTCTTGGTGTATAGGGCTAGTCCAACCATGGCAAACAATGCTGGAGTTAAAATAAACATCAAGACTAAGACCTCAAATGTAGTTGTGCTGCAAAAACTCCTTAGAGGCTTTAGAGCCTAATTTTCAGAAATATAGATATCAGAAGTAACTGAATCTTAATGTATCTGTGCAATTTTTGTACTAATTCATGTTATCCTTTGGTCCTCTGCTTTCTTTCTCTCTGTGTGTCTTTCAGTGGATATTGGTATAAGCTGGGTGTACCATAAAATGTTTGGAGTTTTCTCTGCAGTTTTCTGTGGCTTTGCTATTCTAACTTTTTTTTCCAGGAAGCTGCAGTCACATGAGTTTAACCAATGTACCTCTTACATTGTGAAGTCGTTGCATTAGTGAAGGATCCCATTTGAATCAGTGTGTCATTCAAACTATTAGGTGAAGGCTACTTATAGTGCAGGAATTTAAAAATATTATTGTCTGTGGTTATCACATGCGACTATCACTTAGGAAGGAGACCATTCTCTTAAGGGGGTCTCTAAAGCGCAAGTTTTACTTCTTGGAGAACATACCAATCGCCAATGCTTATAGTACCCAGTGAGCGTTAGTGGAGATTGTGCATCTTGCAAGTTCAAGCATACTATATAGACTGCAGAATTAAGCTGCTGTTTAGATTATTTCCATCATCTTCCTTTTTATACGTAATGTACAAAACCTGTGTTCTCACTCATAACCAAGCTAAACTGATGGGCACTTAGAAATGTACTTACATCTGCTCATTTATCTCCAGAGTACATCTTAATGGCACAGTTCTAAGTTACTCTTGTTGCTGAAATGTTAAAAGTAAAATCTATCCTTTGTGTTTCGCATCTAATATATAAATAGCCTGATTTGATTCTTGGAAACCTTTAATTTCTGGCTGCATAAACTGGTAGAGGAACATATTTCTAAAATACATGTTTCCAACCACTGGAAGGAAGTCTATCTTACTAATATCTTTATCATTAATTTGCAGTAATGATCCAGAAACTCAAACCAGCAGGAAGGATAAAAATATAGAGGCAAGCCTTAAATAGCTTGTTGACAGAGAAGCTTTAGAAATAAATTTAACCTCAATCTCAGCTACAGTGACCACTTGCCACTCTCTTTTTATATGACGTTGTATTCTGTGCTATTTACTGTTTCTCATGCATATGTAGAGCAGACACTGTCCCTCGATCCTTCACAGGAATTTAGATGACTGAATACAGCCCCGTAAGAGAAGGCAGGATTTGGGAGTTGGTGCAAGAAGTCTGTTCTCTAGGCCCTGTTTGGGGGTCAATACCTTTACTCATGCTATGGACTTTGTAAGCAGGGCTGGTGGATTCTACAAGTCCTGAAGTCATGAAGCTTATTAGGCATTACAGTTATAAAATACCTCAGCCTGGATGAACCCATCCACCAACCATGTGGACCATTGCAGTAATTTAGTCTCTGCAGTGGCACTCAAGACAAAAATTTGCAGTCTGATAAAGGAGATTAGCTTCAGGCCCTGTGTCAAGTTGGGCTTGGAGTGCAGGATTTAACATCTTCACCTGAGACTCTGTTGAGTATCACTTTTCTGTGTTCATTGCAGAAGATACATCTGCACAGCTAAAGGAAGTATTAACATAGATTCAGTCTTTTTTAGAGAAAGGCAAGATCAAATATGGGTTTGCAGATTGAGCTTCGCCTTTACAAAATGAAACCCATGACCCAGGGATTTCAAGCCCTTCACATTCAAAGGAAAAGTGACCAGCACAGATGTTGATGGATATCTGTGGGATTTAATTCATGGTATTGACAGCAATTCAAATTATTACTGCTGCTGTTAGTAATGCAATTATTTCATTAACTAGTTTAAAAATAATAAGCAGAATCTGTTTCATAATATTTTCAACAAATCTCAACCTGGATGCAGATGGATGGTCCCTGTTGAAGTGAAGTGCAGGGATATCTGTTAATTTGTGTTATAAGGGCACATTCCACAGCATTGCCATGTCATGTGTTACCTTGGCTGTAACATTATGTTGCCTAAATCACTATGAAAGCCCTGTTCACTGCATTGTGCAAGAGACCTGGTGATTGCTTCCCAGCAGAGATGAGAATGAGTTATGGGCCTCTCTGCCTCTTCCTAAAATAACAGGGAATGAATTTCATGCGGGCAAACACTTGACTCATTCTTCTTGGAACTGATAGCTTACCACACAGGACTTGGAGGCTGCTCAGTGAACCAGTCCATGGTTCACAGGAAGAAGAAGCCTCCAGAGGAGCTCAGACACTCAAAGAGTAACATTCTTGGCCAAAAATAACCCTGAGCACTAAAAACAAATTGAAAAAAAAAAAAGTTGGTTTACTTGTAAATCTGTTGCAGCAACATGTACCTCCGGACTTATCTGAGAGATGAATGGTACAGCCATCTTTGTCTCTTCACTCTTCTGTTTCCAAGTAAAGCTTCTTCCCAACCAAACTAACGCTACATATGATATGCATGGCTCATGGTCATGAGTCACATGAGCTATGTCAGCTGCTGCTGGTGAAGATCCTGGTGCAAGATGTGAAGGTAAGAATGGCTGCCCTAGGGCAATTGCAACGATACAATGATATCTGCAGAAGGGCTGAGAAAAGCAGGAGAGCTTAGGAAAGGCCAGTCCTGTAACAATGGCAGTGTGAGAAAGGGACGGTCCCACATGTGATGCTGTACAGGGAGGATGAGTAGGCGTCATTCTTGGCATGTCCCAAATGAACGTGCAAAGGATGCAATGCAGCATGTTGCATTGTGGGTTGCAGCACCGGTTTGTATGGATGTGTGTGAACACGGGTGTGGGGGTGAGATGCATTCAGGATAGTAGAAGCAATACATCTCTCCTACCTGTTCACACACACTGGTGAACCGGAGACGACCTTTTCTCCCATATCCTCCACAGATGCTATATGTTTTTCCTTCAGTTCTGTAGCTGACTGTGGGGAGTGGTATGGCCAAATGTACACCCTGTTTTTGAATCTATGTGTTTTGTCTTGACTGACAGACCTTCTGCAGACTCTTTGGCACAAAGTAGAAAATGGCTCACTGACAGCAGAAGGAATATGTCCTTCTTGGAGATGTGAATCCTTCCTTGGATGAAGGAGCTGCTGTGTACTGCCAGCTAGCATTCTTGCCGATTGTTAAGTTTCCAAATTAAAAAATGATTTAACTCTACATGAGGCAATATGTGCTATGAGATGCTGCTGTGGCATGAATCTTTATGGACTATTGCATAGATAGGGAACCAAAACCAAACCTACCCACACATCTTTTTCCTTCCTTCTTGTTCCCTTCCCTACCCCCTGTGCAACCACTCTTCCCCGGCAGCGATAAAACATTCTTTCCTCGCTCACAATTTTAAATAGGGAGATAAAGAGAGTGATCAGCCTGCCAAGAGCAAGGGAAAAGGTCTGGAACTGCTTGGTGGCAGTGGGAAGTAAAGGAGAAGAATTGGTCACTCCCCAAAGTCATTCCCTTGCTTCTCAAAATATATCATTTCAGTACTGATACCACAGAAAGAATAATCTTTCCCATCCCTGGGAAA
>NW_008825306.1:3358160-3380113 GCF_000699105.1 Pygoscelis adeliae
CAAGAAGTACACTTAGCATCCTCGTTTGTATGCTGACAAATCAGCCTTCATTCCAGAGATGGCATGGGTCTCCGAGGAAAGAATAACATTTCTGTTCCAGAGTATTAGTGGCCTGAGGCTGATCTCTGTAAACTGTCTACAACTGAGGCTTCTCTGCACTGGGAAATGACATTCATGTTGGAACTGGAATGCAGGAAATTAATGTGGTAACAAACACAGTGCTAAACGCAACTGTCTATATTTGGAGTTGGGCTCTCATTTGTGCTAAACCCTGCTTACCTACAGAGGAAGCTATAAAGGGATCTTGAAGTGGATAAAATTATTAGAGTCAGAGGCTTTTAACAAGACATTGAATACCCCAACTCGAAAGACACATTTTAATGCAATTTACTGGTGTTAACAGAGCGGGAAACAAGTAATTTAAAGGAGGCTGTTGTCATTATCTTAAGTGGTCACGGTAGCTTCATGCTGAAGTTGAGTTTGTACTTGATAACAGAGAAAAGCAAAATGAAAAACCCTATGAGCATCTTTATAAAAAAAGAGGATCATATTTTTATATTAGTCTGTTAAAAGAAATATGTTTAGCATGGTTATTTTTACCTGTAGACATTTGTGTCAAAAACCTAGGAAACATCTAACACCATTTCCCCATTCTTGCAGAGGGTCAGGAGGGGTCACTTGAAAATGGCAGGTCCAGACTGACATGAAAATCCCATTTGCTAAATGTCTTTAAGGAGCACACTGCCTCTGTTCTATCCAGCTGCTGGTTTTGTTAGGACCTGTGCATCACTAGGAATGCTTCCTGTCATAATATGTTATCTTTGAACAAAAATGGGTTGCATTTTCTTTCTCTGAGAACTGGGATATGTAAGTACCTGTAATGGGTTTGAACAAATCATAGTAAGGCTGGAAACATTAGACAGTAACTGCTTAATCCTGCAGTTATTTTATTAATTTTTTTTTTGTTATTTAGGTAGTAAAAGTAATTGAAATGTTAATCTAGGATATTTGCTAAGGCATTATGACTACTCTATATTCAATTCATGTTCTAGTGCTGTGGGTTAAAGATGGATTCGCTATTAGAAAAATATGAAATTCTTGGATCTCAGCAGTTTTGACTTAAGGGATCGAGTTGCGTTAATTGTACTTACTGTCTGCCCACAGGGTGTAAAGAGATGATCAAAAGGTTGGCAAGCCTTATATGACTTTGATATTGTTGCATGCTAACAACAATAGATCTGCAAAAGCAGGAATTTCTCCAGAAGTTAGCCTATAGGGTAACTATTTTAGCAGGCAGCGTAGCACAGGTGTCATAAAGCTAGTGAGGATGTGACCTTGGGGAGTACTATACTTGGTACTTTCTGATTCAGATCATAGGTGCTTTTTTTTGAGCTTGGATAGAGTTACATGAAATATTTTTAAAATGAAGGGATATACATAGTACAAGGTGGAAGATACTGGCATTATTTTAATTCTGTTTTCATGCAGCATAGAAAGTGAGATAGCGTTTTGGATATTTTCCTGAGAAGAGGAGCCAAGAAATTCTGTTTTTAAATCCTGATACTGACATTTACTCAGAGCCAGAAAGAATGAGGCAGCTCCTGAGGCACAGTTACCCCACTTTTGCTAGAGGATCGCTAAATCACCCCTAGTTACCCTATTTTCGAAATGTAGAAACAATGCTTATATTACGAAGGTTAACTAGATAGCATACGACAAATTGCTTTGAAGATTGAGTATCAAAGAAATTCCATACTTTTAAATAGGGCTCAGTATTTAATAACTTGTCGAATAGCTGGCTCCTGCTCCCTCTGTCTTGCAACAGTTTTGCAATTTGTTTTAATGACAGTAGGATGACCTCCAAAGTTTCTACAATTTTCATCTACATGTTATTTGAAGACTGCAATGCCTGGTCTAAGTGACTTTTTGTGTTGTCTCCAACCCCAGTTCCATGTAACATTCAAAAAAGTCCTATGATCATTCAGGAGACAAAAAAGCTCCTTAGGTTCTAAGATCCTTTAGCATTTTAGATATTTTATCATGTATCTAAATTCCAGCATTTTGTCGGATACACTTTTTCTCTATTTTCATCGCTCTTCATCCACTATTTAAAAAGAAAGCCAGTTGTTCTGTCAGCTGAATACTTCAGTATGTGGATGTCATCAAAGTGAAATCATGACAAATAAATGGTATAAGAACAGCTTAATTGTACAATTGCACACAGTTTGGGAGAATAAAATGTGTGCTCACTTACTGTATTTGGACAGGAGAGAACTATTGTTTTGTGAGAATAATTTCCCAGCTATGGGAAAATAAATTTAAAATTCCTGGCATATCTATTAATCTGAAAATTCAGGGGAATTTAGAGCTACATGTGAAATCTGTGGCTTAAGCCCATCTCTGGGGAACATAGAAGTGTTGATGGAATAAGTCGGGGTAAAACAGTGACAACTCATCCATTTAAAACGAGGTAGCTGTATTGTGGTAGATCTGTGAGGGTCTGCCAAGAGAGGTGATTTTTGCTTACCCTGTTCTTGTACTCTGTTCCATGTACATACTTGTGTCCATGATCAAAGATAGGTACTGAGCTGGCTGGACCTTTAGTTTGAGCGGATGTGGAAATTTTCGTGAGCGTGTGGGAATAGGTTATGTCACACGCCACTCTTTCACATACTTGACCTGATAACTTTACATCAGGAGTGGTGGACAGTGATGATGACCTCACAGGCACTTGTTGCCTCAGCTGATGCTGAGCCCCTGGCCTTCTGCCCTTGGCACTCTGGGCGAGTTGTAGCTCTCACTTTTCGTCTAGTCCCCCCGCTCATTCCAGATAGCATAGTTGCACTCTGGCTTTTCACTCTTGCACCAGAACTTCTCTCACACTTCAGGTGCTGGGAAAATGAAGGGAGTAAATGGGCCAGGTTTCTTCATGTGTCAGTGCCACATACAACAAGTAGGCAGGACATTATGTGACCATATTCTTGCTGATGGACAGAGGGCTGTGTAGGACACTTCTCTCTTCCCCAGTGCAGATGTACAGATGCATTCCAGTGGGAATTCCTCACTGTTGCTGCAGAAAACTTCTAGGGCTACCGTAGTACTTAAAGTTCAGGGTTGCTCAGATCCCTGGAACAGAATTTGGTCTGTTCTAAGTAAATTGCATTGAATTTACAATCTGTTGTTGACTTTCATTTAAATCAACAAACATGAAGGAGAAACAATTAAATATATTGCCTGCTAACTACACACAAGATGTATGTCTTCTATTACAACTCATTCTGTTATTTTTGTCCTTCAGTTAATAAATATAATAAACATGCCCAACTTAAATGCATTACTGCAGGATGCTAATATACTGAGGATATTGAATATAATAGTTGTCCTGGAGAAATGGTCCAACAGAACAAATAAAAAAATACATAAATAAGTTGGTATGATTTGATGTGATTATTCTGTCTTAAATTTCTAGGGACAACAATTATCACTCTAATTTTTTTCTCAGAAGTCCTACATAGCAAGGTAGAGGACCAACGGATGATCACCAGAGTCACAGACCAGTAACAGACTTAGACCATCTATAGTGAATTTTGGTCTAGTTTATTTTAAACAGTTGATTGTTTAGCATATGCATACTTAAGGGACTCTTTCCAAGAGAAGTAATAACACTAATAAGTAATATATTTGTGCTTTATAGAGCTATATATTCATGAATATAATTTATCTGACCTTGATCAAGCTTTGGTTATCTGTTATTTGTCAGCAGACTTCTCTTATTTTATGAAAAATGTATTTTATGAGAAATAGAGTATTTAATTCAAAGCAAGCCTGCTACACTTACTTTTCAGTAAAACAAAACAAAACAAAAATTCAGTGAGCTTTCCAGCACACAAAATTGTTGAACTAATCACTCAGCATTATTTTGTGTTCTTTGATAAAGGTTTCAACACTGCAATTTAAATCAGCAGGATACCTGTTCAACATGATTTTCAGGGAGATTCCAACTGAGCCCTGATCTGTAAAAATATATACTTTAAATAGATTCCTATTTTTGTAGTGCAAGTGCTCAAGGGTCGAATCAAAAAGTGAAATCAAGGTGCATGTGAAGGTCTATTTTTAGTTTTACATTTTGCATGGCCAGGTTGGTTACAAATATGGTGCGTGAACTCTAGAGCAAGAGTGGGAAGGCAGACCACAACCACGTATTTCTTGAAATAGCACACCGTTTAATAGACACTGCTACTTTCATTTCTGCATGAACAATGCTCTGTGGATTTCTTCAGTAAATAAAAACCCAGGATATTGATGATGCTTTGAGCCTTCGGAGTCTTCACACATCCTTGCAAGACCAGTGCAAGAAATCCTCTTACTGTTTCTGTCATTTTTCTGTTATCAATCATACTGAAGGAGTTTAATCAGAGCCTCTTATGCATATACATACAGCAGATGATAGCTCTGAAATTAGCTGCCTTGAAATACAAAGTTGTTCTTTGTAGGGAACAGCTCTAGTCTTGTTTGTGTTGATGATATACCCATATGAATAGTATTTCCTGAGTTTTCCAGTGGTTTTCCTTAACTTGACAGGCTTAGTTGGATTTGGGGTTTTAGGCTGTCATTGTGTTCCACTTCCAAAATTCGACTGAGAGAGGCCTGTGCTCCAATCTCCATATGACTGCTGGATTTTTATATTCCAAACACCCACCATCCTAACTGCAATACATCTAAAATATGATTTATAGCTTTCTGCAAATTTACGCAGAAGTTCACAAATATTAGTCATTTTGAGGGATGATACTAATTTTAATCCAAACAACACTTACGTGCCAAATAACTTTATGTCTCCTTACCTGTACACTTGTATTGGTAAAAATAATTCGTATCACACATAATTGCAAAGCAGGGTAGACGAGTCCTTGTATGAAGCCTCATATCACTTTAAGTTCACTGCTTGAAGGCTGTGCATCAAAGCATTTTGTGCATCGTTAGCTTGTTCCCTGCCAGACGACGTGGTACCCACACAAATATTACCATCTGGTAACCTGTGGTTAAAGCAGCTGTTGTCAGAGTATTCCAGAATTTTAATCAGTATCTAGATTTCTAAATGCCAAAGCCAAGATACCTTTGATCTCATTGCAAACGGAAGAGCTCCTTAGATTACAGGGCTATACTACAGCATGCTGATCTGCTCCTTGAACTGAATCCATGCACAAAAGGGCCATGTTCCAGATGTAAGTTCCCAGATGATAATTGACTTGTTTTAGGATAACCCTCTGTGGGAACACCTGCAAGGTCATATGGAGGGAAACAAGGAGTGGAGAGTGCAAGAGAACGAGCATTGTCCACTAAATTGTGATGGTCTAGAAGTTGCTTGGGCTTTTGAGTTTTAAGGCAGGATGCAACTGAAAGCATGTTAACTGTTTATTTTGGTGCGATGCTCCTTAATGAAAGCAGCTACTTTTAGGTTTTGGGATATCTGGGTCAGATCACAATTAAACACTGAAACAACTTGGGCTAAAAAGAAATGAATCTGATATACAGCTTTGCAAATAGTACAATCTAAAAGAACCAGTATATAATGTGTTTTTTTCACAGGGATTTATTTATCATTTCAGAAGGACACAGTAGTGGAAAGATACTGATCAAAAAACTGGCAGGAATGGGTCTTCCATTGCTGACATATAACAGGTGTGAAAATTTTATCCTCCGTTTCTTTGAGTCACCACAGAGTTTAAGTTTTAAGCTACAGGAATGATTTAGTAGGAATTTCTCTGTGATATAGTAGCAAGGAGTAGTATTGTCTTAGCTGCAGACACTGGACTTGATTATTTCTTTACCAACACAAATGAGGATTTTTCATCAGGGAACCCAGTATTGGTACCTTGTTTTCCAGTCAGTGGAGTTTTGCCATTGATGCAGCATGTAATTAGTCGTGACCCATAAGTTGTGACTATAGAAAACAACTATGTGTTGCTGAAAATTATGATTCGTTCTAGGAATTATTGGAGGAGAGAGAACTGGGGGACTTGTTGCTATAGCAGTGGGTAAAATGTAGCTCACTACAGATAATAATATTGGCATGGGATTTCTATGAAACACAGCAGAATGTAGGCAAGAAATCAGTGGGTACATTTGAAGAAACTTTAACACAAAAGATTTCAAATATCAATTCTCCATCATCTGATTTTACTCATTCCCCAAACAAACAAACAAAAGCCCATCCCCTCCAAAATTCTATAACATTTTATTTCCCTAAACCTTAAAAATTTGTTCTTCTGTGCTGTTGTTTTTCATATCTCCTTCTTATACTGGGCAAAGTTGGTATTCATATTTGCCATGTAGCCCTTAAAAAACACCGGTTGCAAAGACTGGGGTACTCTACTAGAAACTGCAGATACTAATGCTGTTTCTAGGGGATGCTCTTTGGGAGCGTTTTGCAGTGTGGGCACTGCTGTGTACAGCTATTACAAAGAGAGGAGTTTTTTACTGGGGTTCTTGTGTTCTGCAGATTCTCACAGCTCTCCTTTCCTGACGAGTTCTTGTGATTAAGGTTTTTCCACATTTGTGGCAGCTGAAGAAGTTGTGTGGGCTTAATGTGTGGTTGTCCGAAGAGTTCCTAGGGTCCAGGAAATAGGTGGAGTACTTGCCTCTGCCAAGACTGTATAGCTGCAGAGGGAGCATATGCCATTGTCAGTGTCTTCTGTCATTGGGACTCTACACGTTTTCTGCTACTTGTAGTAATCTCGCTGCTCACTCCTGTCACCTGAAACTGTGCCACTTCTCCATGAGTGATTAAGGGACTGGATCTCAGTCCTATGTTTTCACACAGCTATTGTCGCTGATTTGGTTCAGATCAGAATACAAGTCAATAGTGAGCCACGTTTGTCCCGTGTTAAATAGCTCCACAGAAATAGCACAGGAGATTAATTTGGATGCATATGCTGAAACATAGTATATATGAGGACATATACTCTCTGCATTCCACTTACTTATGTTTAATGTATATTATTTATTTTGTATGCTTATCAGTCCAGGCAAGAGAGTGGGTTTCTGTAAAGCACTTTGTTTTCCCTTTTCTCTGACTTCACTGAGGGCAGAGACACGCTTGAGGCACCCACACTCTTTTATGCATATCTACTGCTGTTAATCAATCAGAGAGCCACAGTCAGCTCATCAAGGCACTTTGCAACCTTTGTAATGTGCAGTTGCTGTTGATTTTTTCCCCTTCCAGCATATAATTGCTCAGTCCCTACTTTATCATAGATTTAATAAGATATTTTTCTCAACCATTCAAGTGCTCTTGCTAAAGTACAATTATAACGATTATATCAAGGAAGGTTATGAGCTGAAAAAATGTATAAAGCCTTATTTTGAAATGAGGTAATATTAGCAACACAGATTACATGAAGCTTGGAACTTGACCAAGATAAAACAGATTATAGAAGACCAATTTTTGGAAGACCAGGATATTTTTTGAAAATCATAAAAGTGTTGAAAGAATTGGGAGTATCACAATAATGCTGATTTGGAACAGACAAAGGAATCAGATTGTTTTGTTCGTACACTTGAGTAAATCAAGAGTGATTCCATTCGAGCAAATATAATTCTGCAATAGAAAAACAAATGTAAATAGGAGGAGAACTGACCTAGAGAATCTTATCCTTTGGAAAGCTCTATGCACAAGTCAAGTTTGACATTTTCTATTTTCTGTGTTGAAAAAAGCAAAACAAATGTGTCTCCCATTGGTTTATTTTGTGCCCTCAACAACACAGGAAAGTGTGTGGCACGCCAAATGTCATTTCAGTATGAATTACACACATGCATACATTCTGCTGGTACAGAAATTGTAGCACTTTGCAGGGCATTCTGCTGCTTCTTATTCCTCCAGTTTGACAAACTAGACTTCAGAAGAAATAGTCATCAGAAAAAAGGGAGCCTGCAAAGCCATGACATTTCATCAGTACCTGGCTTCTCTTAACAAAACTCTCGATAGGCAGAACATAAACAACAAGCTGTATCTTTTGGGAACCATTTGATATGATTGAGCTTATGCTTGGTGCACCGGTAGCAGTCTGCCTTGTGCATTAGAAGTAGACCATGAAAGTAGTCCGATTTTATCAGGTCTACTTGTGTAATATTTATATTCTGTGGTTTTGAGAGGAGACAGGGACATATGACTTTCTGAATCACATTAGACTATTGACTGATCAAGTCAGATATCTTGCTTCCTACAATGGCCATGACCTAATACTTTGTAGTTGCAAATAGCAGCGATTTAGATGTGGCCAACTTAAAAGACAGAAAGTAACTTCTGCTTGCTCCTATCACAGCTTCAAGAATTTAAACAAACTAGCCATATGCATAGATTGTTAGTTAACATTGTCTTTAAAACATAGCTCTAAATATTTCCTGAATTTATACACTTGTTATTACACACACACCCCCACCCCCCAATTTTATAGAAAATTCTCTTTTTGTAAAGGCAGAGGCATCTATTGTCTTTGAACTGCAGGTTAGAAAAATGTAAGTCCTCTTGTACCCCTTCCTTCCATAAGCAAGATAATGAGATATTAACTGAGTGTATCTCAAAAACGAGAGAAGGGGAAACCGCAGCCTGCTCTGCAAACACTACTGATGGAACTATTTCTGGTACTAAATTTTATTCAGTTGTAAATCTGTGTTGGCTTGAGCCCTCAGCCACCAGCTATGGATTTAATCAATGTTTGGAGCTGGATGAATAATTCAATTTGATCTGTTCTCTTTCAGCTTGCGAAATCCATCTTCAGGTTTCAGCTCCCTCATGTATTTATCCACATACTACCTGAATCCTTTCAAAACTGTGCTTGTCTCCCTTCAGGATGATGGTTCCAATAACAGGAGCGGGCTCTCAGTTCTGCAAAGGGTTCTGCTTAAACAGAAACAAGTCAAAAAGGCTGTGCAAGGGCAAACCTGCAAAATTCAGCCCTGATGTTTCAGTCTCTGGGTTAAATGGATACACGGGTGACATTCTAATAAGGGTGAAGTTAATGGCACAGTTCCCACGGACTTGGAAAAGAGCATGGTTTCAGATTAGGTCCCAATTCCTGCATGTGAGAATGTAAAGTTCAGACTTGCCAACGCAGTTTTGAAATGAGTTTTCCATGTTCAGCTCGATGAAATGTCTCTTGTCAGTTTAAAGAAAGAGAATGCAAGGATGACTGATGTTGTTGCATTGTAAATATTTGTATGAATGCTTATTCAAACTCTTTTGTATCGGTTTTATGCAAAAACTTCAGGTTGGTCTGGTCGAAATACAACTTCCTACATTAAAGAGGTCAGAGCAAGTTTTCTATTTTGGATGACCTGGAGTAAAATAATAACATATGATTCATTCCCCCTTCCTAAAAACATGACTTGACTGCTTTGATGCAATAGAAACTTGGTGGAAAATGCGTGCGATTTAGTGGTGGGGATGGTCATTTGTTTGCAAGTTTAGAACGTCTTTGCTGGAGCAGCTGTTCTATAGCAGTCCTGCCTCTGGACTAAATGCCCATCCTGCATTTGATGGTTTTGTATTTTGGGCTTACTTCTGGTTGTGTTAGACATCCATTGCGTTATGGGTTCAAGTTAGTGTGCCTCATGTCTTTCATTCCCCATTAGACATTAGTAAAAGCCAAGGAGGAATATTCAATACAACTTATTTCTAAAAGCTGTGTAATGTTTCTTTTTTTTTTTTCTTTTCCTGTTTCTATGTACCTTCCATCCAGATCTCACTCTTTTCAATGAATGCATTTAGCTACTGACATCAAGAAAACAAAATTATACGTTTTGAAATCGAAGTGTGACAGTAAATGGCGTTATGATGAAATAGGCGTAATGTGGCTATATTGCGGGCAGCAGATTGATGTTCTTAATTATTAATTTTCATGCTTTTAGGTGCTTGGATTTTTAATGTAATGTAATAGGTACCATTTTATCACGTTGTTACATTTAGTGCCTTCAAGTGGATTTAGGAATATGTGTGATGATTTATTTTTTTGTTTTGGTAATCTGGCAACATTTGGATGAAATGCAGAAACAACACGTAAAATGACAGGCTGGTGAGAAGGAAGGTCCGATAGATGTAACTTCCACATCAGGGGGAGGGTGTAGGCTAAAAGAAGTTGGAGACCAGTTTTTTTTCTTGCTACTTGTGTTGTGACAGAGCTGCTGCAAAGCTTTCCAGAAACGTAGGAAATAATATTTATTTCTGTTGCAAAAGTTGGTGGTTGAGGCTAAGGCTGGAATTGGGTTAACTGCTCCTATCCTGATAATAGGTGGTGGCAAGAAAATCTGAGTTGAGTTTGGTTACTTACATTGCCCTCCCAACATATTCCCCAACCCTCCCTGAGACAACTGCAACCATCTTAGCTTATACAGGCTCTGGGTTAGACAAAAGGCAGGAAAGCTTCTGCAGTTTTCCTGCCCTGCCTTCAGCTTGCTTTTCCAAGTTGCTGCAGTCCACACAGTAGAGATGGAGTCCTCTCTTGTATTCATCCTTGCCTGTATTTCTTCCTTCCCATCCAGTCTGATTGTTGCTGGCCTTGAAACCTATGTTTACATGGCACAGGTGTAGGAGGACACCTCTGTATCCTTATAAGACCTTTTCTTGACGGTGGAACTGACATGACAGGAGGAAGCAGGAATAGTATCTATTTTCCAGCATACCAGTCAGCAGCATCTCCCTGTCTCATTGTAGAAGGAAATCCATGCTTTCAACAATTTATTTATAGAAACCAAATATCCATAAGAGCCCAGTTGTCTGTAAGTCCATGGAAATACAATACAGTTCACAGCAACTTTGAAGTACCTTGTCCTTTTGAGTAGTTTGGGTACAGATTTAAGCAGATTCACCTTTTAGCAGTGATTTCTATACTTTGTACCAAAATGACTGGAAATATTTCTATTTACTCCTTTTGCCTTCTGGGCAAAGATTATATTATGTTTCAGATTATGATCGGAAAATATCTAATGCCCTCTGTTTAAGTGCAATGGAGAATATTTTGATTTTCACGGATACAGAATGCTAGTATGGATTTAGCAGCTCAGTTCTTATTTATCTTTCAGACCATTAAATCTGACATATGTACTCCATGGGAAATAGAAATCATTTTGTTCCTCATGGTTATGAAATCATTAGAAAGGCTGAGATACATCTGTAATGGCTGTCCATTAATATAATTGTTATATTTAATAATAAGCATCTTGCAGGCTTGGATTTTCTAAATGCTGTTACTGAGAGAGCCACTAGTCTTGGTCTTTCCAAAGGACTATGGAGCTTTTGCCTTCCTTCAGATGAAGGCAGTCGGAGATGTTCACAGCACCCACACCATCTGGAATGTGCTGCCCAGCAGCACCGAAAGTGAAATGTAACTATTAGACGAGCTCTTGGTTCAACCCATTCATATGCTGGTGTTTCTTGGGTAAGATTTCTCACCTCTCTATGGTACAAATGTAGGTTTGAGCCTTATGGCAGAAACGCTGAGTGGGTGGTGGGGATGTGAGCAACTTATGAAGCCAGTCTTGCCCCAGAAATGCTACCTGGATGGCAGTCAGACTCATCAAAAAGGCTTATTATAATTTCCTAATGTCACATTCCCATTGTCAAGCAAAACAGCTTAATCTAATGCAAACAACATGTGCAAGATGTTTGAGTGTCTGGTGTCACCTACTTGATACATAAATATTTAAATATTAACTTATGGGATATTGTTTTTCTAACATGCAGTCCTGTGTTTTTCTAAGACACAGCAGCTATCCATCTGCCTCAACTATACAAAAGCAGCCATATTTTCTAAAACTCACGTGTGCTCTTGTATAATTGAAAAAAAGTTCTAGTCGTTTTCTGAAAAGTGACAGTAAATAACTCATGCTCGGGATATTGAGTTATGCTGTCTCTTTCCAGTGATACAGTCTCACAGTCTTCAAATTAATCCTGTCTCTACAGACCTGTTGGGCGCAGCGAGTTACTGCAGATCTAGCTGCAGACAGCATCCATCTGATTCTGTTCATCCAGGAGGAACAGAATCCAGCTCTTAAAATCCGTCCTTGGCTGGGCTAAAGTTGGCAGTTTGCAGGCATGTATGAAGAGATCAGCTGCTTAAGGAAAGGCTGTTTCTGTGTTCTTTGGAGGAGGATGATCTTATAAGAAAAAATGAATGCAGTAAACAGCTGAAAGCTGCTGCGCCAGACTAAAACAGGACAGAATGGGATTGTTGGTGTCCCAAACTTCTCCCTTTTCATGCTCCATTCTCTCCTCCAAATTGGCAGCTGTTTTCATGAACACTCATTCCTTCCCCTAACTGTTAGCTAAGAGGCCATTTCTAAGACTGATGCAATATCATTCAAAATGAGAGTGCTTTTCTTAGATACACAAGTTGTTGTCATACTCCTATCCTTTCCCCTAAAACCCAAGTCCATCTGTATGCCACACTATTCCCTGTAAAATGGCTGTAACGGTTCGTTTTTCCTTCCCAGACCTTTTTATGGCCATAGCATAAAGGTTATTTTAACACCAGCTTTGTGACTGCCAATATAGTTACCTCACAGTTATGTAGATTTTCCATGGAGATATGGGGCATCTTATTCTTGGGGGGAACTCCAGCTTAGCAAGGTGAGTAAGACTATGTTAAAACTGAAACTATGTTAATTGCATAGTCTACCTTATTACCTAAGGCTTCAACCTTCTCTGAGTCATCCGTTTGCTTTTTCCCTTGTGAAGTAATGCATCTGTACTTTCCTTTGTTTTTCACTTAATTTTGAAGTATTAATAGAACCTTTTTTTGGTTGCTTTTTTTTTTTTTTTTGTAATCGTTGCTTTTAAAACTCATTTTGCTTCTTAGCCTGACTCTGTTACTGCATTCTTGTGATATTTCTTCATATTCATCCTTAGTCCTGTGGCTTTTTCACACTTTTTATGAGTCCTCGTCTTAAATATTAGCAAAGAGAAATTTTATTAAGAATTGCTACAAATTATTTAATTTCTTTTGTAACTTTTATAACAAGTACATAATTCTGGATATTCTTTTACATAAAAAGTAGTCCCATAAATGCCTAAATTCATTTTGATCTTGTACATTCTTGTCACACTGAGTGAAAAGGATTTTCTCTTCAGTTTTGGGTTCATCACCTTTTACTTTCACTGCAGCTGTGGTTGTGTGTCAGTGTAGTACGATGTTCCTATTGTGTAACAATATTTTCATGCCAACATGTACACATAGTTGTCTGTGCCTTTAAAAATAAAATTTTGCATCTAAAATCCATGATTTGATTCCTGTGGATCTGTTTTTTTTCCCCATTTCTTAGATGAAAACAGTCATCAGCTCAAATAGTTTAATTATACCTGAAATCAATGATGCCAGTAGTACCATTATGCCTGTGATGCTGTTGAAGGTCCATACATTCAACCTTTTGCCTTCCAACAGTATCAGCAGATCAGCATTTTGTAGGCATTGCATGACTTTTCTGTAATTGATGTGTAATTCAGGGACTGAAGTACAGAGCAGGAGCAGTTTTATCCCTAATTCTTCCAGTTCTGGCACAGTTAAGGTACCTTATTTTGCCCAAGTATTTGTATCTGTAGAATAGAATAGAGTCAGTATTGCCTCAGTAAAATGATGAGATTGAATATAGAGGCATTATGGAACCTGTAAAGAATACAGAGGATTGGTTAGATAGGATTCATATGTCTTTGAAAGGAGTTGAATTTTTATTTAGAAAAAGTTTATATTTCTAACTCTTAAGAGTTGTATGTGGGAATTTTCCAAAGTGCTGTTTTGCCATTGATTCCAAAAGGAATGGAATTAATCTGATAAGATTTTATAAGAAAAATACTTACTTTGAATATTATGCTAATGACATAACGATGTCACTCTTTCAGTTGTGCACTTTTTCTTTATCCCTATAAATGGCATATCTGGTAAGAATATACAAAACATTACACTTTTAGGAAAGTTACAGCTTCACAGGGCAAGGGAGTTGATGTCTTCATCTAAATAAGGAAAACATTTGGTGTTTAAATAAAGACAGCTATAGATTCAAAGAGTGCCCTAGTGGTTTATTTATCCAAGTTCATTTAGGGCTTGCGTGCTGAAATGCTATGTTTGCCTCTACATTTCATGGATTAGCAGGTTTACAGCCTACCTATAGGACTATTTTCAGGAATTGTGTCTGATGTGAGAACTGATAGCTAGAAGATAAGAGGTAGCAAACAACAGCTTACTAAAATCTGATTCACTGTAAGGCAGCGTGTGAGCACTCCTCACTCTGTTTCAGGACAGACAGACAGTTTAGTTAAAATCAACTCAGCAATGTCGGAAACTCATCTGCTTGACTTCGTGTTGAAGCAGGAAAAGGAGATACCTTCAGGTGCAAGTGAGGGAGGCTTTAGGAAGTTGTTTGAGGACTGATTATTGTTTTTTTTCCCTCTGAAATGGATTAAGAGTGCTCATGGGATGAAACTTGGAGTGAGTAACTTCACCATGTGCTCGTGAGTGCCAAGCTTGAAGCCTGCAAGGGCAACCGCCCCTGCCCTCGGGGCACCTTTGTCCCTGTGCACTAGCTTTGAACCTGGGCCATGTTTGGAGCTGGCCCATTTTCTCAGATACTGGGAATTGGGGCCGGTTACTCCAGATGAGGAAGTAAATGGATGTCTTTAGCCTAGCATTTATAGTAACTGGCTGCTGTTAATTGTCTTGTGATGTGAAAACAAACAAGCAAGTGTTTCCTGCTCGTCTTTTTTGGTAGCTTTCCACGCCTGAGGTGTGAGACAAGCATCTGAACTTTGTTGAACTTTGTAAACAGGAAGGTCTTTTATGACCTTCTTCAGAGGGCAATTTGAGTCATTTGTTTTATTTGTTACAAAATGTCAACAGGTTTATGTCTGATGGTAGAAGACCAAAAAGGCATTTGAAACTTTGAATGTTTTCTTCTGTTGTCTTCTAGCAGCTAGTATAGCACAGTAAAACTTTCTCTGATACGTTAGGAAAAATGCTTCTGGGGTCTATTCCAAGGTTAGGCATATATTGCTACTATGCTCAAAAGCATAGTTTACTACGCGTATGCATTGCATGTCAGTGAGAGATGTTGTGGGTTTGGTACACCATTCAAAATTGACTGTATTTTCACGTTCTAAAATTCCATCAAAAAAAGAAACTTGGAATTGATTAATGGAGTTTTTGATGGAAAAGGAGACAAAGGTCTCCTAAATCATTTTGAGGGTTTAAGAGTATTCTTGAACTCTGTTGAAATGAATAATTTGGGCTTTTTGGGGAATATATTCACAACTGCAAATTGCAATCAACACAGGAAAAAAACCTACAAACAAATGGTCAAAATATGGAATTAAGCAAAAAAAAATGCCCAAACCATTTCATAGAGTAGATAAACTTATGTAACTTATTATTACTAATTTTTTAATCTAAAATTGCCCTATCTGACACTAAGATCTTCTGGGCCATCTGATATAAGTATATTCTACAGCAGAGAATAAAGAGGTCCTGAGAAAATATTTTTGGGGCAGGGTTGAAAAGAAGAGGGTAGGTAAAAGAGAGGAAGGAAATAAACAGTGAGAACAAAATGGAAATTAATGTAAGATCTGCTAGCTGGAATATTTTTTCAGTTTCTAGAAAATGACTACAGGTCGAAGATTGTGAGAGACATGATACCAGAGTTATGGCTGCATAATCTTGGACCACAAATGAGATTTGCATTATTTTATCAAAGAAAAGGTAATTTGATCTGCCCTAATTCTCAGGGGACAACCCAGCAGAGTTCCCATTCCTCTAGGAATTCCAAGAAAACCTATTAATTAGTCTCTGATTCATAGAGTCTGAGTCTTCCCCCACTCTGGATTTGCACTCGAAGATCTTCATTAACTGACTCATATTAAGTGAATTCATTTCATACATTCCTAGTTATTGTCAGTAACCAAGTGCAGACACACTAGATTTACAGAGAGTTGTGGCAATTTCTCACAGGAACGGATTGCACAACTTACAGAAATGGGAAATGAGAACAGGCAATTTGTGTGCTTGTGTAATAACCAAATGATCAAAAATGGCCTAAATAAAGGGAATTGATGATCTGAAAGCATTTTTTGTAGACATGCACACCAGGAAAATGTTTTTGCCTGTAGAAAAAAGCCAAGCAATCAAAACGGAATTAGAGCAGAAACGCATGCTATGTGGAAAATATTTCTTGATAATTTATGCTTTCAGCTCACAGTGTCAGGCTTGCTTTGACCATCTTTGATGCTTCTTATAGTTCTAAGAACTTCTCACTTATTTTTGACCTAAAATTCCTGGGGCTTGGTTTTCCATGGGATTGATTTTTTTTGGTTCTTAGGTGGCAGCATTTACATATTTGTTTTCACAGAGAGACAGGAAGCTGGATCAAAAGATCTGCATCACTTCAAATTAAATGGGAGCAGAGGAGCATCATCTATCAGAACTGTTACTGTAAGCAGTTGCTTACAGAGTAGCTGGGATCCTGTACTTAAAATGCACAAAAATAAAAAACATTCTCTAATTTAAAGAACTCCTTGCACTAGTGACTTATTAACAAATAATACATAGCTAAGTCTTGCTTCAAGGCAGATTTTGCTTTAATTTGCATCTACATCTTGATCATAGCTGTCAGGCTCTTGGTAAGTATGAAGTGCTAAAGTTAATAAAAAATATTACTATGATCTGATTTCATCTGGTCTTTGTCAACTACAACTCATATTTCCAGCTCTTCACTGCAAACAAAAGACCAAGAAATCAAAGAAAAAAATGTGGTGTTCTAAAATATTTGCCTGACTTCAGACATCAGGGCTTTAAGCAAAATATTAACTATTTTAGAGCTCCTGGTAGAAAGTTGTGAAAGTTAGGTATGTGAAACTATTGAAGTATCTATCACAGGGACTCACATACAGCACATCTCCATATTAAGAGGTTCTATGAAAATCTTAAGAAATGACATCATGTGACTGGCCGCAAGCACTGTAATTGCTTTAATGCTATCACACCTGGGTCTGTTTCCAGAGTCTGGGCCCAGATTACCAACCTGTGAAATTCACAAGAAAATGTTCCTTTTTAATTGAATAAGAGTGGGAATGAGTTCTCTGTAACAATGCCTTCAGAAACAGTTTTTTCAGGTTGTTTTCTTTTTGTCTAGAGGGGTTCATCTATCAGACATAAAAGAATTGGGATTATAAGTAGTGGATTAGAAATCAAGCACGCACAACTGTTTGGCTGCAAGTT
The DNA here is from genome assembly GCF_000699105.1 of Pygoscelis adeliae. NCBI lineage: Eukaryota > Metazoa > Chordata > Aves > Sphenisciformes > Spheniscidae > Pygoscelis > Pygoscelis adeliae. The sequence continues at coordinate 3,375,416 of NW_008825306.1, forward strand.
AAAGTCCCGAGGGTCAAGCCAGACTGAAGAGAATATTCCTTTGTTTGTGGATGGATATATTTACAAGTGGATTACAGAATGTTTAAGAGAGAGAGATAGTTACTTCATTCCCTTAACCTCTCCCCATATCTTCAAATATTTAAAATGATATATCAGAAATTTAAGAATAAGGTTATATGACTGCCATATCACCACATTACTTAAAATAGTATTCTTTGTCTACTTTCTTAGGTGACTGTTGTGACAATTACATTTTCACAAATATTATGACTAACAGACCAGTTTTTCTGTGTAAGATTCCTATGTGATATGATTTTCTATGTGATACCTTTTTTTTTAAGGAATTAAATAAAAATATAAACAGTATGCCTCAAACTACTGACATCTGAATTTGGCAAATCTGTGTGCAACTGAAGGTAGGGAACTAAATAAATCAGGGTGCTTTTTCAAAATTTATAATTAGGATAATCATAATACTGCAGCCCATGGGGAGGAAGAGTGGATGGGGGAGACATGAAGAATTAAATTTCTAAAAAAACTTACGGAAAATAAAATCAAACCCTGTAAAGATTATGTTATTCCCTTCTCCCTTGTCCTAATCAATAACTATTGATACAGTTGAGAAAAGATGCTTAAAAGTCGGTTTTGTGACTGCTACTTAGGAAAATCATAAGTTAAAAAAGAAATTGTAGCAATGTAAGTCTTCCTTTTTTAAACAATGGAGCAAATTGTATACTTTGAGGCACACCTGACTCTCTAAAACATACTGGGGATCCTTCAGTGGCAATTAGACTGCACGCTGCATATGCATGTTTCATGTGAATGATGCTTAAGAAAGGAAGAATTAATGGGAACAGTGATTTTCATCTATTCATTTATAGTAAAGAAGCTGTGGTCTTTTAAAACCTTCTGGAACATTTGAGATACAATTATTCAATCTTTTAAGGGACTCTGGGTAATTTTGGTTCAGGTTTCTAAGCGCTTCTTAAGCTGTTCAATCAGCTGCCCTTTGTAAAGTACTGTGAAAATGTAAAACATGATATAAATGCCATGTATCATAATTAGTAACTCACTAGTTTACTTTTATGTGTACATTGAGTATTTTGGACAGGAAATACAGAGAGAGAACATACGTGTACTTCGGAAGAGAATATGTTATGATGAAATGACTTGTTCAGAAGACTCCTTAAAGACAGCGATATAGGAAATGCTTTATCTTAGAACAAAAGCATGGTGACTTCTGAATATTACATCACCAAATGAGGAACCCACAAGCAAGACATAATTTTTACTGTAAGTACCACTGCTATAGAAAAATACTTAATTTAGTTAAACTTTACAGTCTTTAATCAGTTTCCATAACTTGAGATGGTGGACAAGAATGTAGAATTAGATTAATTGATTAATAATTAAATCGGACAAAATGCCTCAATGACATACATATCCATTCTAAATAAAGGTGTCTTATTTTAGTTAATGGCCTTTCTTCTGAAATGTTGGTTTTGTAATAAGGTCTGTTTAGACACAACACTTGTGTATGTACTGAAGATTTGCTACATCTGAATGGCATAATTTAGGCAAATTGCATCAGTTATCCAGTATGCTATTGCTGAGAATGCTTATTTGGGAAGTTGGAGATGCGCTTAACTTTGATCTGATCATAAATATCACTTAAATACTGTGCATATTTATTTACATATAACAATGTGATGATTAATTAGGAGCTTGGAGATTAAGAAGCTATTGAATAGACTGATCTTTATAAAAAAAACAACACTTGAAACAGGCTTTCACTTAAACATATTAGGGTGAGTAGTCCCTACTGTAGTCAGATATTGGAGGTCCTTGTGGTTCTATTTGGGAATTATCAGCAGATATGTCAGTTTTGACTGGAAAGTTTTCTCAGGCCCTGAGGACAATCCTAGCCAAAATCTGAGAGAGAAGAAATTAATGCTCTAGAGTGAAAAAATCAACGCTCTAGTGCTTAGACCGCATGAAAGAGGAAAATCTATTTGCAGATCTTTATCAGACTAGGGACTTGCACTGTAGGTTTCTGAATTAGAGATAAGTCTTTTGAGCCACCATAAAAGGAGCTGTGCTGGGTTTACAATATTTCCTTTGCTTTTGTGTATCTTTTGTTCTGGTTTTTTTTTTTTGTCTTTTTTTTTTTTTTTCCCCAAAAAACTTCAGAAAATGTCTGCTTCCTTCCAATGTGATGTATGAGTGTTTTTTGTTTGTGAGCAGGAATTTTCTCCTTCTGCTTGGTTGTCTGTAGCCCTCACTGAGCATAAGGGTAAACATAATCTTAAGTAATTGTGTTGGATTGGGGATAAACAACTTCTCACCTTCATAATGGAACCTTTAGTGTCATGTAAAGGAACTTTATTCTTTGATACAGTTCTGTTGTTTGCAGATTTATGTGTCTCCTGTTCAACATTTCTGAAAGTGAGCTAGAATTTATCTTTATTTTGAATGCTTAATTATGCTGAAATGATGCCTTCCGAAATACTTAACCCTTTTTATTGAAGGTCCACTTTTCCTTGAATTAATTGAATTCTTTATCTTATACTCCTTTTACTGCTTTAAGGTGTGTAAATGGATGAACGTTCATGGATGTGAATGTTCAGGCTGGAATTACTGATTAAAAAGCCCAGCCTATGGTGATTTCTCCTCATTTTACTTACTTTCCTTCTCTGCTCACTCAGAGTATCAGTGACCACACACTTTTCTCCAGACTTAGTTTAACATTGCTTTCTGAAGCAACGTCAGAGGCTTTAGATAACCTGTCAACCATTAGCTTCACAGCTGAAGAATGAGTAGTTAGGAAGACTACTTAGGAATCTTTAGGAAGCTGATGAACTCAAGCATTTATTTTTAAATACTGAAATACTGAAAACAAACACCACCATCACCACCACCAAGTTACTTTCTATCAGTTTTTATCCCATGATTCTAAAGAGTATGGAAAACAGCTGAGGTAAGTTATACTGAGGTACCAAGGCTGCTGTAGCACACAAGTGCAGCTGTCCCATAGCCTGCAGCACCACTACAAACTCATGACAAATGAAGAATACATTTGCAAATTCTAAAGGAGACCTCAGGCAGGCAGAATGTAATTACCTAACTAGAATTTAAGTAAGGCCGCAGGACCACCTGGGAAGGAAGTTGTTGCTTGCTTTTAGTAGGGTGCCAGGCAGGAACTGGTTTTGGATTATTTACTACATAGAGTAACCTACAGTGCAGTCATAGTTTAAAATGATAGAATACTAAAGAGAAAAATGTACAGTGTCAGTAATTTTCAACCTAGTAATGAAGCATAATGGAACAGAGCCATCATGCTATTTTATGCAATTTGCATTTTATGGAATGTGTGAATATAACTTCAGTTATTTGCTGTCTATTGGACGAAATTACGCCAACTTAATATTTAAAAACAAAAAGTACTTTTCAAAAGAAAAGGGAAGGAAGTAGTAACTCTGTCCTCTCTGAAATGGAAGTTTCATATAGGGGCTTGGATTAGTAGGACACAATCCTTTTCTGTATCTATCTGTGGCATTAAATCTGAAGGGTACATTAGAGTACATCTCAAAAGAGAGTTGGTGCACCACGTATAAGAGGAAGGTGGAGGTAAATAGTAGCCATGGGCTGTAGCACAAAACCCTTTTCATATGAAAAGCAAAACACAATGCAAACAAGCCAACAAGATCAGACGTGATTTACTTTGAAGGTTGTGTCTAATAGACATTTAGTCTGTACATCTTTAGGATTATTGATGCTGCTTCAGTATTTGCAAGACAGGTGTTGCCAGAAAAGCCATAATGAGAAAGGTGAACTAAGAGCAGAAATAAGGAAAAATCATAAACAGCCTAATACCACAAACAAGCACCACAACTTCTTTCTCTGAGGATACTGGAGCAGCTGAGGTGAATATCTGTTAAGAGAATGGAAAAGAGAAAATATTTCTGGTATTTCTAAATGCCTTAGAAATAGGTATTATGTTTGAAAGCGGAGGAGAAAAAGTAGAAGGCTGTCCCAGAACTGGCACTCATTGACTAACTGTTTGCCTTGCAAATATTTTTGGTACATACTAGACCATGTTCCAGCCAAATGGATGATGTTTTAGTCTTGTAGCCTCTGTTCCATTACTCCACTGATCTTCAAACTTTCTAGTTTTCTAGGTTAGTTAAGGGGCTGCATCAATAAATATAGCCAGGCATTTTTCAGCCCACTACAGCTGTAAGGACTTAGTTTGCATGGATTATTTACATTTAAGTATGCTTAGTGTGTATGTTTTGTGTTTCTCCTGGCCCTTGGTGAGAATTCTACTGCGGTCAAGATTTTAAATTTGGAAGTATACCAAGTGCAGGAACAGGGGAAAGATGAAATTGTCTGAGAGAAGATAATGAGACAGGGTTTGAAAAAGAGCAAAAAAATAGATGGAAATTAATTTCTAATACCTTTAAAGTATGAAGACAAAAAGATAAGCAGTACGGACAAGAGCATGTTTGAGAAGTTGGGAGGCATCTTGTTGAGATTAAGAACATTTTTCATACTTTTATTTTAATGTGATTGATTGACATAGATAAAATAGATGATAGTTTAACTTTCTTGTATGTATAACCACTTCCCATCTTAATTAATCTGTAATTAAAAGAGAGGATTTACTTCCTACGTCCACTTCTGGAAGAAAAAGGAACC
>NW_008825306.1:3380152-3387461 GCF_000699105.1 Pygoscelis adeliae
AGTATGATGCTGAGATCTTCAGTATGATGCGGTAAACCACAAAATAACTTGAAGACAAATACCTTTTTGGCCTCCTTCCACTGTTTTATTTATTACATCCTTCTTCATTTTTGACTGGTGGAGAGGAAAAAAATGCGTGATTTAAAGTAGTCATGACCACTTTTTAGCAATTTCGTGTTTTGAGACAGTACTTACTATGTGAAACATTACAGTAAATGCATAGAGTTGTCCATGCATGATTTTTGAGTTACTCAAAGAGAGAACATCTTTCTAAAGGGAGGTCAGAGTGGGCTGGGAGAGGGATGATTTTATTCATGCAGTGTTTCCTGTAAAGATAAAATGCAGGTTAACAGTGAAATGTAATATACTGTAGTCCAGAATTCCACAGCAGTCTAGCACAAGTTTGCTGGGTTTTTTTTTCCTACGTCCTCTTTCACATCCCTAGGAGTTTAGGCCAGGATCTAAAAATTCCTTTCATAACTGTTCTGTCTGCACACTTTGACTAATCAAACCCATAAAGTTTGGGTGGGTTATGGTTCCTGTCAATACAAACAATCCAAAATGTTTGGGCAAAAGTGTCCAGTCCATAAGCACTGAGTAAAAATAGCCATGACTTTGAGTTTTGGCCTCCTGAAGCACTGTTGCAGTAGCACTCTCCTAAATCAAAATCAGTGACAAAAGTTGCAGAACATCAGCCTATCTTCAGCGTTCAGCTTCTGTTCCTAGTGTTTTGGAAGGAGGTGGAGATCAGCTTTCTTTGGTCACTGTTTATTCTTTGAAATAACATGACTAGCACTTAGCGGATTAAGTAGATGCTATGTTCTCTGTAAATTGCTGTTAACTGTCATAGAAGAAATGCTGCTCTCCAGTTATGCAAGGATACAGTGTCAAAGCAAGGGGTTCTAGTGGTAGGACCAAGGGAAGGCGAGTGGCTGAGAGCCGTCAGCAACAAGGCTGTGACATTTAGTGCTCAGTCTGTATGGACTGGGGAAGAAGAGAGAGGAACCAAGTACTAATCCAGGCAAGACAGACCCCATTGTCAGAAAGAGGGTGCCTGGCGACAGAGCTTTCTTCAGAGAGCTTTTTAACTCTCACCTCTATCAAACTGACCTCAGTACAGCTCTGCAGCTTGCCATCCCTGTACGCTTCAAAGAATTGAAGTCCTTTCTGTGCTTAGACTAAAGCAACCCCACTTCAGTAAAATAAGATACAACTGTGACAGATCGAGTTCTGGATTGTTACTTCAATCCTTTTGCTAAAACGCCGATAATTTACAGAGCAGCATTAACAGTAAGGTTTTTTCTTTCTTAAACTTTAGTAAAATCAGCCCTCTAAAAGGAGGACTATGTCTTCTAACTCTTGAAATAAATCCATTGCATTGCAAGGACACTTAACTAAGTAATTGATATATTTTATTTTATTGTTTAAAAAAGACTCATGTGTTCTATGTTATGAAACGCTGAGAAAGATTTTAAAAATTGCTCTCTAAAATATGCTTTACACACATTCTGCAAGAATCTGCACCCTCAGATCTATAAAGACATGCTGTTCTTAGGCATAAAAGCAAAATTCCTTTGCCAGCCTATAATGTTTTAAGCAGAAAGCCATTTTAACTACTACATTTATTTCAGAAAAATATGAAATTAAAAACAAAACTCAGGATGCATGAGGTCACATGAAACAGCAAAAACATTAAATTCCCAACTAGTGAGCTTGAAGCATCAAATTTTGCAAAGTTCTAGTTAAAAAAAGTAGAAAGAGAATCAGGATGTTTTTAAAAAGAAAAAGAACATAATTTCTTTGTTCCATAATATCTAAAATGCTTTAACTAATGCCTAAGTTAAAATGAAGGCATTTTCTCCCCTATCTGGGGTGCATAGTAAATATCAAGCTAGATGGAGTGCCTGTTTTTTCTTAAATTGAAGCTAAAACTGCAGAGCTTCATTCTTTTCCTGGATGAATAGTCTTTTTGTAGCAGATAACTTTGCATGTGGCCATGTGGCCAAAGGGCCACAAAGTAGCACTTTTAGGCAGCTTTCTAGTTTTAACTTTGGAGCCACATCTTTGATTCTGGCTTATGAAAGGGATTTACAAACAAGCAACAATGACGAAAGTCTACCTTGAAGGTCTGCTTCCAGCAGGCAAGAAACTGCATTCTAGAAATACGCTGTCTACGTAGGGGTTTGCACAAGTGTGAGGCCACAGGGCTGGTAACACTCCAGTGCGGGAAGGACTGAACAGGAGAGGTGCCTGCATGTGAGGTTGGTTCATGTGCTTTGCCTGTTTTGGGTAAAAATGGAGACATTTTAAAGATACGGTTTTGATTTTAAACAAATGATTTAATACATTTATAGATCCACGAACATCACTTTTTCTCTGAGTGAAAAAAAGTATCTGAAATATGTTAAAAATTAACATAATGAAGAATGAAAGGTTGTTTTCATTACTACAAGGTATTTGTTCTTGGAATTAATAGACAAAAGAATTGTGATTCCTGGAAATTAAACATATGGCAGTAAAGTGATAGTTATCAAAATCTAGAGTTTTGATTTTTGGGTCGCATTAAAGGCTGCTAGTATCATCTACAGTGCCTTACTTCAGGGGATGTTCAGGGAGGCTAGTATATCCCGCATTAGTTATTTAAATATTAACCTGACCCATGTTAGATGAAGAATGCCTTTTGCTGATTACATGTAACAAAAAAGCTGTCACTTCTTTTTAATTTTGAATCTGCATATAAACCCATTTAAAAGCCCCAAATATATCCTAATATCGCTTTTGATCTGGATTTTTTTTTTGTCTTAGACTCTTTACAAGTTAGAATAGTCACTTATTTAAAAGCTTGATGGCAAAATCAAGTGATTCAAAATACATAAACTTAATTAGGAAAATGTTATATTTACTTTGGGATCAGGATTAAGATTATAATATAATGCTTTTTACTGATCATATGTGGTGGGAAGAGAAGCCCAGAGAAGAATAACATTTTTTCCACAAAATTAATTAGTAGTTTTACGAGCTGTTGTACTGGAAGAATATATTGGACACAGATAGATCAGCTAGAAAGCAGCTTAAGAGAGCCTATAACCTCACTTTTTCCTGCTCCCTGGTAAGTATATAAGTCTCCATATATAAAATCAGTGGGATTCTATACAGGCATAGCAATCCGTTCAGAATTTCTTGACAAATAGAAGAAACCCTGCCAACCCTATGTTCTAAGCCAAAGTACGTTGCTTATTTCTGCATTTAACATGGACCAAACCTTGCACCAAAGCTGAAGAAAAATATTTTCATTTTATATGTTTGTACTAAAAATGTTATGCGTAGATTATTTAGGAGAAAAATGATTTTGACTCGTTCTCTCCCTCAAAGATTTGGAGTAATATATGCTGTATCATATTATAAACCAAGCATCTGTTAATACCAGAAAAAAATCTTTCTCAACAGTCACTTGAATGATGGAGTGGTGGTTGCTGAACTGTTCATTTGAAAACTCACTGAGATGCACAGTAATCACAGAATCTCCAGTTTTATTATCCTTTATGCTACTGAGAAATGCCTGCTGTTTTCTTGTTCTGTTTTCATTTTCATCATGTTCCAAACCAGAAATGTATCACTGTCTAAAAATGTGTTGGTAAGTAATAGAGAAAGGCAAAGGAAAGGTCAAATCTCTTGCAAACTGGTAAAACCACATAACTTAAATTTAAATAGAAACCACATTATACGACCAGAGATAAACAACTTATGGATTGTAGTATAATTTATAAAATAAAGAACATTATCATTAAGGGTGCCTGGGACTGTAGCACTGATGAATAAGACAAAATTCCCATTGACTTGCCTTTAGATGTGTGCTGGGCTCTTGTTTGGTTGAGGTAAGGGCATTTGTTTGGATTTTCTCTGCTGCATCTAATACCTCTTTTATTTTTTCCCACTCTTCACAAAAACACGTGTACAAAACAAAAACTCCTCAGTGGGAGACATGCCTACATAATGATTTTATCTTGCTAATATTGCCATTATTCCCTCAAATAGATCTTTCAATTTTCCCACCTACCATTTGCTTTGTATTTGCTCACAAAACAACTCAGTGTATTGTGTGCACTTACGTACACACAGGAAAGTTAGTAGAATGCTAAAGAAAGTGCTGACACCATGCTCTGTTTTCTCAGACTTGTAACTTTACCTCCAAAGGACTCTAAAGGGGTTGCTGCAGGATCCTTTCAAAGTCTCGTTCTGCCCCCATTCCTTGGTTGGCGACGACAGCTTCAGAGATGTTACCACAATTCCAGAAGTGGTGGGAGGGATGCAGAGGCCGTACCAGAGGTTGTGCAGGTGATCTTTGTCACATGGTAGACAGGAGCTCAGATCATATCCCCATCTATAAACACAGGGCTTGAGATTGTGCAGCCTCAATAGCTCTGAGAGTTGAATCTTCACCCCCTTTTCGGAGTACTCTCACGGTTTAAGTTAATGAGGCCATGGCAGCTGCTGGCCATACACACTAACCCACACATATACCAGAAGAGATCTGCCTTCAGCCCCACTGTTCTTCTCACATGAAGAAAGCAGGGCCTTGAACATCTGGTTACACATTCAAATAAAAGACTGTACTTGACTATTACAGTACCAGTGCTGCCCAAATGCTTCTGTCCAACTCTCCTGTAGAAAGGGAAGCAGATCAGCAGGGTCTGTAATGTGCACATGTTGCTGGCTGAGCCTGGTGTACATAGCCTGATCTCTCACACAAATAAGCATTTGCTTCCAAAGAAGTCCAGGCAGGCAGAAATCAAACATTGGAGCTGAGTGCAACATTTTGAAAATCACAATGAACTTGTATTATATACTTTTTTTAAAGGTGTGCTACCTCCATATAACCTTGGCTATTGCGAAGAACCAAATCAAATACTGAAACAATATTCACTACCAATTCATGTAGGAAAAGGTTTCTAAAGTTTTCTTAAGGCCTTTTTTAAAATGTTGTAGTGCTTCAGATGAGACGTCGTCTACTTTCAAATGTTACTGTAATTGTTACAAGGAATTTTGAAAACCATTAGTCGAGAGTATAAAAAACACAGTTGCAGAAATAATCTGGTCTGGGACTGAAGTGGAAAGATGTATAGCCCTTGTTGCTGATGTATATGCAGAAATAACATGACGAAAAGTGATAGGCATCATCATGCTTTTGCTTTAATTTGGAAAACCCATGTAAAGAATAAACTGTAGGAGACTGAAAGTAAAATCCTATTAATGTATGAGTCACTGCTGCTGGGATTTGATGACCTCTGGAATGCAATTTACTATGAACAGAACAGTTGCAAGAAAATGGCAGAGAAGGGCCTCACTGAAGAGCTCTGCTGACATAGCTCAGCCCCGCTGTAGTCGGTATTTCAGAATATGAGCTATACTTTACCATCTGTCTTCTGGGCCACGATCATCTCTCTTCATACCGTCAGCAAACATAAAGAGGGAAGACACTCAGGAGATGCTGCAAGCTACAGCTTCCCTTGTTCTTTGTATGTGCTGCTTGGAGTTGAGTCCTTTTTGAGACTGTGGCAACTGCCACCTAATGTGACAGCAATGGCTTTATGGTGGTTCTGTGACTTACTGAAATGGCCAGCTCTCAGCCTGTGAACCAAAGTAGAAAGTAACAGTACTTGTCCTCTTCGAGGTGGGACAGATCCTTGCCTTTACCAAAGTGTATGATACAAAAGTAAAATTAAGTGTAAAACTCCACTGAAATCAGTAACGAAACTCAGTGAAACCAATGTTTCACTGCAGATACTTAACTAGACAGTTCTTCGTCGATGCCTGGGCACTGCACATGGACTGTGTTGCCATTTGCCTGTATAGCAAGTGTTCTGGGAATCTTTTTTTTTAGCCACTTAGAGTTGCTGCAAGAGTCTTGGTTCTCTTGCGACATAAATGCAACCTGATATTAAAAAATCCGAAAGAAGCTGATATATAACCTGTGCCTTTTTACCAAGGGTAAGAAAAAATTAATTTAATGAACAAGGAATTGGTAGCAATGGTATACTTCTGGTATTCTTAAAAAATATACAATATATATAAAATTGCATCTGAAAAGCCTATCCTTTATGAATATAAGGAGAAAAAACTGTTTTAGCATAAGTAAAATCCTCAGAGAGAAGAAACCATATGTTATTGACCTTGCAAAATATAAATTTTTGGTCACTTATATGCTTCATTCCATTAATCCTGTCCTCATACAGACTGTAAGGAGGCTGGGATACTTACATTCAAGAATCTACTTCAGGTTTCTATTCAGCTGAGGTAAGTATCCAGCAGAAGGGGACACCACCATGAAGAGCTCACCCAGACTGTTATTGTGTGGTAAAAAGAAGGCACACAGATGAGGAATGAAATTCTGTATAGAAGTTTTCTATAAGTTACAGATGCTATTGCTTCCATAAAGAACTGAGCACTTGTGCAAGGAAGAGAACAACATCTTCACAGTGCAAACGTGCTTAATACAAGTGCGAAGCTATGCAGTATGGTAGCTTAAAAGATTTAATTGAAAACTAGCGGATATAGAATGTCTCTCAACAGAGATGTAATGACAGGAAAGAAAAATGCAGCTATATCCAGGAAACACATTTATCAACAGGCTTTGCAAAAGTATTTGGGATTTCTAGTAAACCATAACAAACACTGCAGAAATCCTGTTTTTAGCTGTGGGTGCTGAACACCTTCTTTGCAAAAACTCAAGTGTATTTAAAGCTATGGGGAGACAGGACTGTAACAGGACAATGATGACAGAACTGTGGATGCCTCCAGCTGTATGACTTGAGAGTGAGCTGTAAGGCAGCCTGTATGACAGATCTCTAGACAGAAAATCATCAGCTCTTAAGCAGAGGGTCATTCCTGGTACAGGTTGGCAGTCAACGGGAGGAAGTGTACTGTCTTCTCCACTGAACTCCCAACCGTCCTTTCAAAATTCTCCAACTAGGTAGGCCTTTGTCTGGGAACCTCTGTGTTGGCTTCTCCAAAATGTATTCACTGATCCATTGGGCACTGTGCACTTTTCATTTTAAACTAACATTAAAGTGTGCATCAGAGCTCTGTTTCCCATAATCTATGGGAAAAATGACAGGGTGGGAACTTTGCATTTACTGAGTTTATTCAACACTGCATAGTGCCTTAGCTATGCGTGGCTTTTGTGCATGGCTATAATTATACCCTGTACTCTAGCTATGGGTGTCTATTTGCATCACTGCAGAGTTAGTGTATAGTAATAGGGATGTATGACACTTATAAAAGACTAATGCCTTCATCCAGGTTGGTGGCA
>NW_008825306.1:3387500-3389559 GCF_000699105.1 Pygoscelis adeliae
ATAGCAGGGACAAGGCTGTGTTCCTATTCTTTGCTACCATGAACTGGAGATGGTGAGAAATTTTTCTGAGGTGTAATAAAATGTCTTTGATGACAGAAGCCAGTTCTTCAAGAAAAAAACCTTTGCTCACAGGAAAGCACTGGTCTAACTGAAACTTCTCATGGGAACTTGCATTTCAGCTCCACCAGGGACACAATAATGCAACTACTTAATACTGCCAGGCTAGTTAAGGTGCTGGATCAAGCAGACTAATACTGTCTCCTGACTCTTCTGTATTCCAGATGAGGGTCCTGACCTACAGTCTAGTTGCTTTTGCGGGATGTGTGAGGGTCTTTTACTTAGTTCTTAAAAAAACCAAACCAAACCAACACAAAAACAAACAAACAAAAAGCCCCATTGTTTTAAAAAGTTTTCATTCTCACAGTATGTGGAAGAGGGCATTCATATGTGTGGGAAGATCCACCTTCTGACTACCTGTGCAGACAGTGCACACGCTGCCTTCTTAGTTTAGCTTCAGCAATTGCCTGGCTTCTTAGATCCTCCTCAGCAGCAAATAAGGCATATCAGCCTCTGACACCCTTTAGATGAAACAAGGAAAGGTTTTCATTTTCCCAAAGTGAGAAGAATAACTCTTAAGAGCAGAGAAAATGGAGATGGAAAAATCCTGAAAAGAAAACATTTAGATAACCGAACAACCATGCCCACTCTTCTGATTAATTTTCCTAGCTCCATCCACAAACACATATTTTGTTCCCTGTGACTGCCCCAGAAAGGGTTGTCCTATTCGCTATGACATTTGTTCTATTTCACATGGGAACGAGCACAGCCTCTTCTGCAATTTCCAAACATGTATTCTAAACAGAAGTATATTGTAGGGGAAAGTAACCTTGCTAGCCTATGCAAATATCAGAGAAGAGTGAGTATTATATTAGAAAGGGTAAAAAAGGGTTAGTAATATGAAGAAGTAGAAAAAACAGAAAAAGGATGTTCCCACTGCTTTTTAAATCTGTCTTTAAATTATTTACTTGGCACTTTGACAGCTCACAATTTAAATTTTTTCATTCATCTTAATATTTAATCACAATTTTAATTATATTAGTAACTTGAGGCTACTTCTTAACTCAGCAATAGCTTCATCTTCTATTAATAAACAGCACGTATCCTTGGCTTTGACACTTACTTGCTGTGAGTGTTTTGGCTTTGGTAGAACATGCAGTCCAGGACACCATTATTGCCTCTTAAATCTCAAATCTTCTCAAGTTATCAGTACAGTGTTTCACTCTGATGATGATAACTTGGCATAAAAACATTCGATTTTCACTGTGGTTCTTAGTGCTTTTGTTGCTAAAAATACAAGAAATCAGAGAACAAGTTCTTAAAAAAAAATCTTATTCTAAAAGACATTCTTCCAGATGATTTTTCTTCTCCTTTGTCTGGAGAAGGGACAGCCTGGTACCTGAGAGCTGTGGGTTGGAAGAATAGAATCATAGAATCATAGAATCATTCACTGTGGTTCTTAGTGCTTTTGTTGCTAAAAATACAAGAAATCAGAGAACAAGTTCTTAAAAAAAAATCTTATTCTAAAAGACATTCTTCCAGATGATTTTTCTTCTCCTTTGTCTGGAGAAGGGACAGCCTGGTACCTGAGAGCTGTGGGTTGGAAGAATAGAATCATAGAATCATAGAATCATTAAGGTTGGAAGAGACCTCTAAGATCATCGAGTCCAACCGTCAACCCAACACCACCATGCCCACTAAACCATGTCCCTAAGCACCTCATCTACATGTCTTTTAAATACTTCCAGGGATGGTGACTCAACCACTTCCCTGGCCAGCCTGTTCCAATGTTTAACCACTCTTTCAGTAAGGAAATTTTTCCTCACGTCCAATCTAACCCTCCCCTGACGCAACGTGAGGCCATCTCCTCTCGTCCTATCGCCAGTTACTTGGGAGAAGAGACCGACACCCACCTCGCTACAGCCTCCTTTCAGGTAGTTGTAGAGAGCGATGAGGTCTCCCCTCAGCCTCCTTTTCTCCAGGCTAAACAACCCCAGCTCCC
>NW_008825306.1:3390895-3391376 GCF_000699105.1 Pygoscelis adeliae
TTTTTTTCCTGAGTCCCAGCAAGAGCTCCCCGTTCAGCCAGGCCAGTCGTCTTCCCTGCCCGTTCTTCTTACGGCGTATGGAGACAGCCTGCTCCTGCGCCTTTAAGACTTCCTTCTTGAAGAACGTCCAGCCTTCCTGGACCCCCTTGCCCTTCAGGACCATCTCCCAAGGGACTCTCTCAACCAGCGTCCTGAACAGGCCAAAGTCCGCCCTCCGGAAGTCCATGGTTGCGGTTTTGCTGCCCCCCCTCCTTACTTCACCAAGAATTGAGAATTCTATCATTTCATGGTCGCTAAGCCCAAGATAGCCTCCGACCACCACATCTCCCACCAGTCCTTCTCTGTTTGTAAACAGCAGGTCGAGCGAGGCACCTCCCCTGGTAGGCTCACTTACCAGCTGTGTCAGGAAGTTGTCTTCCACACACTCCAGGAACCTCCTAGACTGCTTCCTCTCTGCCATGTTGTATTTCCAGCAGATGTC
>NW_008825306.1:3391662-3407759 GCF_000699105.1 Pygoscelis adeliae
CCCACCATGTCTCTGTGATGACGACTAAGTCACAACTATCAGAATGTTATATCTCAGTGTATGTGACTGAAAGGGTTTGGGATGAAGGTCTGGAGTTTATTGAGCTGCATGCCAAATGAACTCCCATGCTGGGGTTACAGCGCTCATGTGGCAGTGGGCTGCATTGGTTTGGAGGCTGCTGGGGGACATGAGTCAATGGGCATGACTTCATCTGGGATGCAGAGGCCATCCAGCCCAAATCCACAAGGGAACAGTGAAAGATCTGGGACTTGCTGAGCTATCCACTCTCCCCACAGCTCTCTGAAGTCTGTGGCACTCTGAAGACTGGAGAATGTGGCTTATGGGGTCAGGAAGACTGACCATCTCTCCGCTGAGCCTCTGAGACCAATCTCCTGTTTTTGCAGGCAGCATGTCAGATAAATCTTTTTTATAAATTGACCAGCCTCTATTTTACAACGTTTTTGTTCTCATCCTCCCTATTGAGAGTTTGTTCCAGAAGCTGGCTCTTCTCACGCTTTTTGTGATTTCCAGCCAAAATTTATTCACAGAATGGTTTTGTTTTTGTGCCAACATGGTCCATTAGCTCAAAAAAGTCTTTTTGATTGTTCTACACACAGCAATCGGATGTCTTCTCAGCCTTCATTTTGCCAGAATAAGTGAGCTAAGTTCTTCCAGTTTCCTCTGACACAACCTGTCTAGAAGTCTTTTCTGCCCCTCTTTAGGTTAATTTTTGTGGAGCACCGATGACTAGAACTAAGTGCACTTTTCCCACTGATGTTTCACTGGGGCCTGTGGGTTAGCATGCAGCACTCTGATAGCACTTGCTGGCCAAACCCTACCTCCTATGTATTGTTACTACTAGCAAAAATAATCAGTATAAACAAGATGATCTAATTAACAGGACTTCTAATAAATTTAATTAAAACAGACTAGAAGGGCCCAGCTTATTATGTGGCACTTCTCTGTATTCATACAGTGATAACACCAGGATCAGGAACCAGAATGCACTGGCCCACATGGGTAGTGCTGTTTGTAGGTGGGTCAGAAAGAATCGGTACCCCAAATGTGTGATGTTTGGTGGCTTTCTGCTCAGGGGCTGGCCACTTTGGGTTCCTCTCAGAACGCACTAACTCTCCCCATTCACTTATAGGAGACCGGCTGCTCATAAGAATCTCCTTCCAATGGCCACAAAGCTTATTTTAGACTCAGGTTGAAGCAAGGATTTAAAGATAATTGGACCCTGAATAGCCTTAGGCAGAAGTGTAACATTCCCTGTGCAACGTATTGCTTTGAACCAGAACGGATCAACAGCAAGAGGAAGAAGAGAAGCATCAGCTTCCCTCCCTCACAAGCTCCAGTGTTAAATATACCTGATATATATTTGTCAGTTTACCCGTTACAATTAGAAAGATTCATCACAGTTACAAGATCCAACCTGGGCACTTGCATTAATTACCACCAAGAGCACTCTATGGTATCTGAAGAAGAGACAGAAAAAGAAACATGTATTCAGCGTCAGAAAAGTAGAAGAAAATGTGAGGGATGAAGGACCTGGAATAGCAGCTAAGGACTACAGCTATTGCATCTGGGGTTCTCAAGAAATGCATCAGGCAGAGAGATTAAAGGAGAATTTTGTCTCTTCAAAAAGAAAAGTTCTAAAGAGAAAGGTAGGCAAAAGCTAGCTACTTTTTTTTCCAGTAACCTCAAGCCAGAGGCAGTGGATATCATTTAATAACCTACAATTAAAGAAGAGCAGTCTAATTACCAGTTTGTGCTAAAAAAAAGTCGAGAGAGTCACACTCTTTGAAAGAATTAAATTCTGAGAGGATTAATTGCATGTGAAATACCCAAAAGAGAAACTTATTCAACATTTGTAAAAAAACCCATGCTTTTTTCCCTGTTTATGGGATCCTACTTTTGAGATCAGATTGCAATAGAGAGACCAAAACTGAGAGACGAACATCGTATGAGATTCTGACTTACATTTAAAAGCAGCTGTGTTAGTTTGCCAGGCTGCAGAACAGTCTTGGATGAGAATGCAAGTTTTAGAAAGAAAAGAGGTGATCGCACAGTAGATTGGGCTGACAAACAAGTCTTATAAAAAAAAAAAATGGATTGACAAAGTGAAAAAAAACTTCACCAGTTCAATTCTCATGTGGAGTGAATTTGCAAGAAGTGATGTGAAAGTTTACGCTTGAAGGAAAAAATGGGGAACTAAACAATGCCTGGCCTTCGACAGAGCTACTATTTTGGCAAGAAACAAAACTCTGTGGGAAGCTGTACCTAAAAGGAAATTATGTATAAGTATTCTGCACAGTGAAGAAGATTGTTCTGTGGAAATTGCTCAGATAGAGAGCTATTTCAGATGACTGAACTGCCCCCTTGAACATGAGTGGAATTGTTGTTGCTTATAAATTGGATACTGATACCCAGGTCAATATGAAATCTTAAGTCAATTTGAATACAAACGAAAAAGCCCAGGTTGTGCAGTGGCAAACTCAGTTCTGTAATAGCTGTATACAAACTAAATGTAATTGCAAAGCAGTCTCTTGAAAACATAGAATTTTACTTATTATTAAGGGAGACAGAAGCTGGAAATGCGTGTGGTACTTCATCTTACAAGGAGAATGTATAAGCTAGAAGGCCAGAAGCACTTGGAGGTAGAAAGAAAAACAGGTTAAAAAAAACCCCAAACTAAATTAAGATATAGACAGCAAAGAAACAAAATGTAAGGCAAATTTCACGAAGAAAAAAGAAAATTAAAATAGTCATTACAGTTGTAAAAGAACACTAAGGAAAATGTAGAACAAAGATCAGAAGTTGTTAAACATACGTGCATGATTAAAGAAACTTTCTATCCATTATCATGATATCCATTATATGTTTTGCAGATTTTAGAAATAGATGTCCATTACAAAGTTCTCTCAGTGCACATTTACAACTGAGTACACAAAGAGCTAAACCTCAACCTGTTAAAAATTTCTTGTCCACAGAGAACTCCCTATGTAATGTTGTCAAGTCACTATTTTTTAGGTCCCTTTGATAAAAATGGACATAACAGCACTTTTCCACCTCAAAGAATTAATGAAATAAAGAGCACTTCACAATGTTTAACATACATATGCTATTGTAATGAGGCCAATACACACATCTTACTTAGCTAGACTTAGCAGTCTGTACTGGAGAGAAAATTTATGGTAAGGACTAAAGGAATAAGCCACTTTGAATAGTTGGCACGCCCTCCATTCTAAATTAATGGGTGACTGTGTTTTGGCTTGGTTCATATGCTGATTTTGAATATGACGGGTAAGTGGGTTTCTATCATAGTTCCACTTTGTTCAAAACCAAGCTCCGCACACTTTTTTTCAGATACACTTTTTTTAGTGTTTGCCTTTTATGCTTTCCTGCAGTTAGTATTTTCAGAGAGCTGTGCTCTGCTGAACGCCCGTGGAAACTTCTTAAGCAGGTAGGCTACTTCTGTGTCATGGGATGTGGGAGTCCTTCCCATTTCCCTGGGCTCAGAAGCAGATGCAGGCTGAATGCCACTGCTGTATTGGGGCAAGACCCAGGCATGCAACATTCCCTTGTCCCCGCACCTCTCAGAGCCAGTTCCCATGCCAAAGAAAGCTCAAGCCCAGAGTCTGAGCATGAGCCATGGCATGTTGTAGCCAGGCGTTGGTCTGAACGCTCTGTGGAGCAGGACCCTGGGGCGTGCCAAGGCATGCATGGGAACGTAACGTAGACACAGCCATAGATGTGAGAACTGAAAGCCTGTAAGTTTTTAGGCTTCCTTTGAAGTCGATGGGAATTTGCCTGAATAAGGTATGCATAAAAATGGAATAAAAGTGTTCAGTTTTGGCCTGTTAGGACATGGATGCCAATAGTAAATGGTTTATTGCTGAAATCGTAAGCAGCTAAATATTTGGGGATTAAGAATACTCCACCCAATGGCTTGCTGGTTAAAGCATTCACAGGGAGGTAGAAGATGTGAGCCCAGATCTCCTCTCCTGTCTCTTGGGTGGATGCTTCAGCAACTGAGCTGCACCGAGTGGTGCCTTTTAGCTCTTTGCTCCCTCCCTTTCCTTCCTCCCTTCCCATTTTTTACTCCGTCCTTGTCAAGTACTTTAAAAAGCCCACCAAAACAACATCTGGAATCTGAACTGCAGACAGATCCTCCCTTGAAAGATTTAAATCCCAGAGCTCAACAGGGTTTAGTACTTTTCTTTTTCTGTAGTGTTGCCCCGTGGCTAGTTGACAGCAGTTCCTGGAAGACCGTTGTGAGTTCCTCTCGTGGGTGACTGACTTTCCCCGTATGTTATATAGGGAACTCAGGTTATAACTTTGGTCTGCATCAGCTGTGTTTGAAAGGTGACTAAAGCTAGATGCATCAGCGCAAAGCATGGTGACTTTTCAATCACTGTGTTGACTAAGCCCAAAGCCCATAAGAGCTGAGGTGACATCATAAGAGATAATGACCAAAGCTTGGCAAACTTTATTTACAGTGATATAATCTAAGACAGTGGGATCGCTCCAATATGCAGTAACTGGGGAGACGTGAATCTGGACTGGAAGAAAGACTGGGTCACCTGCCTTGTCCTCTGTTATTGTGCAGGCAGCTAGACCATGTAGTTCCTTTCACAAACTGGTGACTCTCCAGCCTCCAGCTTGACGTTATAAATTCTGTAGCATTAAATGAATATGAGTCTAGGGAACATAAAGGTACAGACTTTACTACTGCAGCATCTTGTACGTCAGTATGTTTGTAGTAAGGGCCCTTAGGGAACATTTATGATAAGATAGGGAGCCCCATGCTGCAGGTCAGGAATTCACAGATTTGAATGCCAGCAGTATGTTCAGCTAAGCGATAACTCTATATTTGCTGCATTATAGGAGCGTATAAACAAGTTCATTAACCTACTGGTATTTATTTCATTATTATAAACTGCTTGCATTATACTAATATATTTTTTTAATATTATAGTAATGATTAGAGCTTATAGCTAGTGTATACATGCAGTATGTGTAGATAATACAGATGTATACCTATCTAAAATGTGCAAGTGGTATATTGAAGGATGCGTTGCTGTTAGTTCATCAGTAATTGTTATATATGGCTTTAATGTTATTTACCTTAAAAGAAACATGGCTAGGTGTGACACTTTAAGTCTAAGCTGTATTTTTCCATATACAGCTTTCTGTTCAATATTCTACACGGCAGCTATTGTGTGTATGTTCTTCCCTAAGTGGTCATTTTGAATGGCTAGTAGTTCAGCAGTTATTGACGGGTTGCTTTCTTGTCTAAAAATAGAGGAATGTGTGGATCCTTGTACACAGCGGGTATTCAAGTAATAAAGAAAGTGATTGATGATAAAAAGCTTTCTTTCTACTCTTCTGTCATCAACAACCTATTGGGATCAAGAGAACACTGGGATAGAAATTAATCTTCCTTGAGCTATTCTAAACAGTCAACTGATGGGAGATTTCTTTGATCTCATTCAGTTGAAATTGATTAATTCTGTTAATTACTCTGTTTGAACTGAGCAGGAATTTTCTGCGTGTTGCAGCATCCTTGATGATTTGTCTTCTTGCATGCCAAACAAGTAAACTTGGTAAAGAATTTGAAGGGAGGCGGTGTCAGTGTAGTGTTTGCTGACTAAGATTGATGATGACTATCAGTGATAAATGTCTGTAGAAGTGATCAGATGTAATTTGTTTCTGTACTTGGATTTTTCATTGAAACTGTCATTGGTTAAAATGCATAAACAGTCCTTGGAGCAGGAACTCATGTCTTCCTCTGCCAAGCGAATACATAATCACCAAGCTAGGAATGTTTTCTCTCTTTCTCCCTCTGTCCTTTTCCCACCTCATGAACCCTGAATTCTACAGGAAGAACTGGGATTACATTAGAGTTCTTTAATGCCTGCTGGATTACGGGATTGTCATAAACCTAGGGAGGTCCCTTGACTCTCATGCCATCTTCTTAATACCCTGATGCCCCTGCTGAGTAGGTTCTGATTAACATTGATAGTGGGGGACTAACCTCCTACCTGGAGTCTGTTTTTTCCAGTAAGCAGAATGAATCTTACAAGCTAGAGGAGACACTTGGGGTGCTTGGGACTGTAAGAATAGGCTGACATACACTGAAGGATTTGCCACATACTGAGGAGATGGCTGCTTAAGGTTTGCTAGCCTTCCTGAAATCTCTTTTTGCTCTGACTAGCTTTCAGTCAAAAATAAAATTAATTTATTATACTAAAATGTTAAGATTAAAAAAAAAAAATAAATCAGTGACTATTTCTGGAGAGAGGTATGAGAAATTCAACAGTAAAGCATGTTGTAACTACATCTCATTCTAGTTAGGCTTCAAGGTGATTTGTCTTTCCCATGTAGCTAGTAGGCACTTAGGTAAAAATAATTTCCAAAATAATTGCCACAGCCCTCTGGTGCTGGGATCCAGTTCTCTTGCATCTTGCCTGCCACGGGTTAGTCTTTGCTCTGTAGAAATGCCTTTGGAGTGCCCTTCTGTGACAGTGTAGGCTCAGCTGGAAGTCGGCAGCTAACTGACTTTGAAGAAGCCCTTTATGCAATAGGAAGGCAAAACATAATGACAAGCTCAGTACTTGCTCTGGGGGTAAACAGATCATTTACCTGTTTTCAGTAAAATTCTTTCTGTTGATGGCAAGGGAGGTTAAACTTTCTAAGAACCCATGTAAGTATATTACTATTTATAACACTCAAATGTAAACCTTATTTTGCACAAATATATAAGTAAGAGCAACAAATACAGCTCAGTAATATTTCCTAGAGACCAGACACAGTCACAGGACAGTGCGCTTGAGTCCAGTAATGTATTAGGACCGGTGATCTCGAAGCGTGGCTTGCTGGAACTGGGGGAGTCCCAGTGATAGGCTCTCTCCAGGAAGGTGGAAGATGTGGATTTAAATTCCTTTATGCAGAAGAAATAGGGTCCTTTTTCCCCATATCCTGAGAGGGTCTTTCAATCATTGCACTATTGCATAAAATCTGGTGGAGGCGTTTCTTTTATTTATGTTTTAAAAGAAAGTGGTAACCACCCCTACATTTTACATAAAGTTTGTTCTGCTAGCCTTCCAGAAAAGCCTACTAAATAAAGTCCCCTGAGGAGATAAGTAAGGAAGGCTTATTTTCTGGATCAATTGGGCATAAGAATGCCGTTGGTGTTGAGCAGCATGGTGGGAAGTGTATTTGTGTCCAGAAGCAGAAAGCTTGCTAAAGAACACCAGTGGTGAAAACCAAGCCACACAGAAATTAAAAGAAACATTTTTTTCAGGATCACAATTTTGCATATAGGCACCGCTGTCCAAGTCGGACGCCATGTCTGTGCCCTGCACACCCCACACACCTGACATAGAAGTAACTCCAGAACTGGCGGCGACACAGACATGCCATGGAAGTACTGTATTTGAGCCAGTTTGCCATGCTGAGAGGTCAGAGTTACTAGTTTGAGTGTGCTGGTGTGAAGACCATACCTGCCCTACCTTCAGGAGCTGGCAATATTTTTGCGTTATGCTTCACAATCTTATGCATGCAGCGGCTTGCTCCGAATTCCCACACGGCTCCTTGTGCGGCGTTCTGCTGTGATGTACAGGTATATCCAAAATCCTGCACATCTGGATTACACGTATTTCTGTAGATTTGCTAGCAGGATGCAGGACCTACTCCCTGTGACCCTGTACGTGAGGAATAAGGGATATTTTTCCCATAAGTCTACTTTACTAGTTACAATATTGTGTTCATAGCTGACTTTCCAAAATATTCTAGGCAATTTTTACAACTAAGAAAAATCATCAGATCTTGCCTCTAAAATAAAGAAAGAAATTGCCAATGAGTCCCCAGGAATCCAGTATAAATGTTCAGCCTGAGGCTTCCTTACTCGCTGCTTTTGTTGTATTTCTTCCATTGAGATATACTTACTGGATAATGCCTTAAGTAAATTTTTCGAGTAGTAATCCCCTTAATATCTGAAGTTGTTCTGAGACAGAACATGAAAAGCTAGGAAAGCAATAATTTCAGGAATTAGTTTCTTTATGGCTTTTCTATTAACTTTTCTTGGCAATCATGCTTCTTAAATTGGTATACTCCCACTTTTAACAAAAAAAATCACAGAAAGTTTACATACATTGTTACAGGGAGTCACGCTACATCTGTTGCTAATACAAATAATTTAGAAAAATATATTGAAGAATACCTTTTCCACTAGTGTCATGAATTTTTTACAGTCTTACTTTGCCCATTTATGTGATAGGGCAAGTGATCTTTTTGGGCAAGTGACTATAAAAATACTAAGATGTTGAGGATTTTAGAAATAGAACAGCCTTCATGTCCAGGCTGCTAAAATGTCATGGAAATTTCATAATAATAATTTCAGCTGGTTTACGTGAAAAGGTCATATAAAGTAGCTTTCTCACCAGTCACAGTCCTAAGTGCGTCTGGTTCTATTTGGTGCCTGGGGTATTTACATCTGGGGTATATTTATATTTGTTATGCAAAGAGGAAAATGTGGGCCAATCGTCCCCTGTATTTTGTACCTACATTTTCCTTGGAGCTGGAGACCAGCTTTTAGTGTTCCCTCTAACAACTGAAAATAAAACAGGAAACTGTACAAAACAGTGGATCGATTTCCTTGCATGCTTAACATCAGTGGCACGACACAACTGAAAGATATTATTTCTAGCAAAAATGTAAGGACAGATTTGCAGATACTTTAAAGCTGAAAGGATGAGTGCAAACCTTTAGCTTGCTGTCCTGCCAACACAGTCCATAGCTGCCAGCCCAAGATTAAACCACCAAGCCCGGAATTTCAAGGTCTACACTTGAAAGAAAATAGAGGGAAGAGTGTTCAAGGATGGAAGTGCCGAGCAATGCCAACGCACCATGCTTCTGAATGGCAGCAATTTATGCTTCTTGCTGTCCAAGCACCTCACAAAAACTGGGCTCTGTTCACCCAGCTGAATGGGTGAACTGGGTTCTGCCTGCATGGTGCTAGTGGCATCTTTATCACAGTGGAAAGATTTGGTCACTGGAAAGGGCAGGTGATCCTTTGCAGATAAAGCTATGAAGTTGTGACGCCCTGATTTTCAAAGACAGACTTCTAACGTGATATGAAATTACCTCTTCACCTCTGTTTAGGCGCTTAAGTGTGAGTCTGGGAGATACTTTTTTTGCTCAGAGTTTTAAAAGCTGAAACTCTATGCCTCTTTAAATTAACTAACCATTACTTACAACTGCCATATTTTGACATTAGCATTAGCGCACAGCTTAGTTTCACAGTGTGATTTGTGAGCTCTGTGCCTGGCATGGAGGGAGGAGAAAATGACAAAATAATTGAGAAGAGATAAAATAAGTCGTCTATCCTTAGAACAAGCTATTGAATTAAAAAAAAAAAAAAGACTACCAAATGCTGTCTTTCTATAAAAAATCTGTGGCATCTTTTCCAGATGTATCTCCATGTAGCTGAACACGCAGAGGCTGCCAGAAAACAGAGTCTCTTGTGCACATTTGAAAATAATTCATAGATTTCATTGCACTTTCTCTTATGGCTACTGGCATGTAGAGTAAGTCTGGTGGTTTTAAAACATAGACGATACTTAATGTTCTCCTTTTTCATCTACTCGTTTGTATTCTTTATTTCTGCTAGCAAGTTCTTTCATTATCCCTGCATGATACTTATTTAGTATTGCCTGGGCTATTTTCTTTTCTCTTGTCTTTGGTTTGTTTTGTTTCTTCCAAATTTTATTTGTGGATTACTCTACAAGAAAAGCACTAATGCTATTTTAGGTGATTTCCAGTGTCCTCTGTCTGTATTTTATTTTATTTACAGATTGTTGTGCCATAGGTCTGTGTCACTATTTCCAGAGTTCCCTAAAATGTGGAGGTAGTACTTTACAAATATAAAAATCAAATCCTCGGCTCCACAAGACACAGTTTAAAAGTAAGCACCTGCTTACTTACTCGAGGAAAACTACCTTTAGGGTCAGCACGAACTTTGGCCATTCTCTTGTCAGGCCCGATGTGTGCAGTCTTATATGTATGTTCTTTTTCTTTCAAAATACTCCATGCTTTTTTCCAGTCTGCAAAGACAATACAGAGATTAGGTTCCCATTTCATAAGTCATCCAGTAGCGCCATGAAAATCTACGAGGACAGTTGCATGATTGGTACTAATGGGTGTGGACAGCCATAAAATCTAGATATTCCCATTGTCAGTCTCCTATTTTGAAGAGAGCACAACTAGCAAAACTGAAAAAACAAATTACAAACCAGCGATTTTGTAGAACATTTTGAGGATTACAGAAAAACATTTTGTAATCATCCCAAAGCACCACTAGCTTTCCCTCAAGGAGATCAGTAATTCAAAGTAGTAGTAAGTTTTCCCTGTGCATAAATAATCCATAATAAAGGTGACATATGGCAATTCACATTTATCATTGATGAAAATGGCATCGAAAAGTTAGTTATAATTGTTGCTTCTGAAGCTGTCCAAGCGTAACAGATTTGTGAAAGCAAATACGAAAAACCAGTGGCAGAACATGTGACAAACAAATCCCATTAGGTCTGGTAACACGACACAGGCAGGGAGGAAACCCACTGGGAGATTTGCAAGCCAGTAAAGAAAAATACACATTCACAATATTAATTACAACAGCAAATACTTTATGGGTTCTAAAACAACTTCCCACTTGCTGCACGTGGATAAATAGATAAGAATTACCAGTGATGGAAAATCACAAGAGCGCACATTAGTGTCACAGTGTGATTTGTGAGCTCTGTGCCTGGCATGGAGGGAGGAGAAAATGACAAAATAATTGAGAAGAGATAAAATAAGAAGTCTATCCTTAGAACAAGCTATTGAATTAAAAAAAAAAAAAAGACTACCAAATGCTGTCTTTCTATAAAAAATCTGTGGCATCTTTTCCAGATGTATCTCCATGTAGCTGAACACGCAGAGGCTGCCAGAAAACAGAGTCTCTTGTGCACATTTGAAAATAATTCATAGATTTCATTGCACTTTCTCTTATGGCTACTGGCATGTAGAGTAAGTCTGGTGGTTTTAAAACATAGACGATACTTAATGTTCTCCTTTTTCATCTACTCGTTTGTATTCTTTATTTCTGCTAGCAAGTTCTTTCATTATCCCTGCATGATACTTATTTAGTATTGCCTGGGCTATTTTCTTTTCTCTTGTCTTTGGTTTGTTTTGTTTCTTCCAAATTTTATTTGTGGATTACTCTACAAGAAAAGCACTAATGCTATTTTAGGTGATTTCCAGTGTCCTCTGTCTGTATTTTATTTTATTTACAGATTGTTGTGCCATAGGTCTGTGTCACTATTTCCAGAGTTCCCTAAAATGTGGAGGTAGTACTTTACAAATATAAAAATCAAATCCTCGGCTCCACAAGACACAGTTTAAAAGTAAGCACCTGCTTACTTACTCGAGGAAAACTACCTTTAGGGTCAGCACGAACTTTGGCCATTCTCTTGTCAGGCCCGATGTGTGCAGTCTTATATGTATGTTCTTTTTCTTTCAAAATACTCCATGCTTTTTTCCAGTCTGCAAAGACAATACAGAGATTAGGTTCCCATTTCATAAGTCATCCAGTAGCGCCATGAAAATCTACGAGGACAGTTGCATGATTGGTACTAATGGGTGTGGACAGCCATAAAATCTAGATATTCCCATTGTCAGTCTCCTATTTTGAAGAGAGCACAACTAGCAAAACTGAAAAAACAAATTACAAACCAGCGATTTTGTAGAACATTTTGAGGATTACAGAAAAACATTTTGTAATCATCCCAAAGCACCACTAGCTTTCCCTCAAGGAGATCAGTAATTCAAAGTAGTAGTAAGTTTTCCCTGTGCATAAATAATCCATAATAAAGGTGACATATGGCAATTCACATTTATCATTGATGAAAATGGCATCGAAAAGTTAGTTATAATTGTTGCTTCTGAAGCTGTCCAAGCGTAACAGATTTGTGAAAGCAAATACGAAAAACCAGTGGCAGAACATGTGACAAACAAATCCCATTAGGTCTGGTAACACGACACAGGCAGGGAGGAAACCCACTGGGAGATTTGCAAGCCAGTAAAGAAAAATACACATTCACAATATTAATTACAACAGCAAATACTTTATGGGTTCTAAAACAACTTCCCACTTGCTGCACGTGGATAAATAGATAAGAATTACCAGTGATGGAAAGAATTAGAACCTAATTAAAACTGACAACTGAGCTGTATGAAAATAGATGGGCACATGTAAACGTTTTTTCTAGTAATTGATGAGGTGAGAAACAATGGCTTTTCTGCTGAACAAATAATTCGTCACACTGTAAGACAGACACTCAGGGTAGGTGTAATAGCTTGCTAGTGAGATAAAACTCATTAATACATATTCTAGTTGCACCACATATGCTTAACTCATTTAAAAATGTGAATTAAAAGTGATCACCTATTTTTAAATGGGACTGCTTTAAGGCTTTAGCATTTTCAGAGGTAGACGAGGGCCGAGTATCGCGTAGCTGCAAGTGACTCCTGCCGATTGCCTTCTCTTTGGCCTCCTAACACTGGTGGTGGGCTGGGAGGGTGCGGTTTCGGCATGGTCACGGGGAGCAGCCCTGTGTCCTTACTGCCTGTGAAGCACGTGGACTGTCTTCTCATTTGCTCAAAGGAGAAGCAGGCTGTATGCCATTAGTTTCTTGTTTAGTGTAAATTCCCATCATGGGGTATAACTAATGGTTTAATGGCAGAATACAGTAACATGGCATGGCCTTAATGTCATAATTATCCATAAAGAACTGACAGAGATCTTTTAGTGTCTCCAGAGAAGTCAAGAGACAAGTCGTTTGTAAGTCTCGCTGAATAAGTAAAATGAGCCTTAAAATTAACTTACTGAATAAGTCCAGTAGTATTTCTGCTGAGTTCTGTTGCAATAAAATTAGCAGTAGCAAAGGTTTATCCTTGACTTTAAGTGGGTGTATGGTTTGGCCCATTCTGAAGAGAGGCAGAGGTTTCCTGCTCTCATGTCACGAGGAAGTATCGTTTCCTTTAGAGGGGAAGATGCTGTGTCCACAGCAAGGCCTGAAGCCTATAGCAATACATTGTTTGATCTAAGGCACAGGTCTTAGATTAAATAGATGCCCATATGAATAGTCTGTTGAAGTCAGTGAGGCAAATGCCCTCACTGGAAGCTTTGCCGTAACAGTCCCTTGGGAATGTAGAAATCCTTGGCAACTAAGTAAGAGTGAAGAAGGCTGGAACCTGTGGCGCCTCCTATTACGCAGCTGGGTAAAAGAGAAGAGCTTTTACTGCACCCAGAGGTGGGGGTTAGCAGGAGCCCCTTGCCCCGGGCACAAAGCAAGTGCTCTTCATGGCCTTCCAGGGAGGGGACGGCTCCTGCGATTGGAAAGAGGAAAAGAAAGTGTTAGCGACAGATAAGGGCACTTCTTACGTATGCTTTTTAAATTGGTCTTTCTAGGGCGATACTTTTCTGGAGTAACTATTTCCTTACAAGTGTGTTCCTGTCCTACCAAAGCTATGTTTAGATCATCTACAGCTGTTATTTGTATGAATATGTGATTGCTATGTTTATCATGCAACTTGACTTCCTCTGCATGCTGCATGCCTGTCTCTCTCGGCTGAGCCTACTTTTAACATTTCAAAGAGTTGAGCAGCTTCCAGCAGCCACCGTCTGTGAGTAATGTGGCCATCCCAAACTCATGCCAATACATTTTTAGACAGCATTTGACAGTCCTGTACTTTGTGAGTCTTTCTCATGTTAGCATGAAATACACAAACCTGCGTATACTTAATCTTACAAGCTTTTTTTTTTTTTTAGTTTGTTCAGATAAATCTCTGGCTCAGTAGCAAGCCCATTTGCTTGCAAGGTTGGAGCTCCGTGTTGCAGCCCCTTTTACTACTTGATCTTGTCCGTGTTGGTTGGCGGTATGTTTTGTCAGTGACACGCTGCATTTGAGCGTGCTTGTTTAGCAAAGCTCAGGCCTGATGCTTCAAACTGGTCGAAGGTCAGTTCCAAATTTGAGGGCAAAATGGTCACACACAATATTCAAACAATGTGTGGTGTACATTACAATAAAAATATTGGAGGGCATGACTCCACAGAATAAATGCTGGTGCTATATAAGGCCTCCAGAAAATAGGAGCTGCTATATACAATGTTTTCTGTTGTACACCACAATAAGAATTATGGGTTTTCTTGCTGGATTTGAAGATGCCTGTCATTAAAGGTACCTACCGTACGTGGAGTATTTATATCTGTAGTCGAAGTGAGAAAGCACAGCTCAAGCCCGCTTTAAGTAAGCGGTAAGCTCCAGCTGAGGATTACATCTGGGATCACGATAGGTGAAAAATATCAGCCAGCTGAAAGTAGATATTGGAGATATTTACTAGGTAATTAATGGAAACAATTACTTTTACAGAGACAGCTCTCCAGCTATTGAAGTTAAGGCACCAATGCAGTCATTCCTAGAGTGGATCTCAAAACGTTTTCTGCCCATTGGGTGGAATGCCTGAATTTAAGGCCTGATCCAACCCTCCTGAAGCTATTGGGAGGCTTCCCACTGATTTCAAATTGTAGGCAGATAAGTCTGACCTTTTTTCAGCTTTTAATAATAATTCCTCCACTCAAGGAAAAACAAAAACTTATTCCAAATATTTAGACTGCTAAAGAAAGGCGCGTAGTACTATTTTCCACAATATTTTATAGAGACACAGGTCAGCACGGAGGAAAATTTTCATGCCTGTTTTCCCATAGGATGTTGGAAGAAATCTTGTGAAATGATTCTTTTCCATGAGATAGGAACAGACCGTGTTCACATAGGCTGATGGTTAAGAAATCTTTTTGGGAGAAAGGAGGAAGATGATGATTTTTTTTGGTATAAAAAAGATCCAGGCGTGAATATCTTTCATCTTCAAGAATCCCTTGAGCAAGGGAGTATCCGTAGACAGGAGTGGGCACTTCACTTTTCTTCTGTTGTCTGAGGATTGGGACTACGTCGCTGAAGTCAACCATATGACTGAAGGTCTACTTGCAAAAGGGTTTGTTGGATTGGGCCCAACGGCTCTTGTTACTTGACAACTGCTTTGCTGGTTCACGGCGATGGGGAGCGATGAGCCGCAGCTCAAACTGAAATAGCAGACGCAGTTTCCTGCCCTATGCTGCATCTTGCAGAGATGTGTGAACACACTAGGGAAGATTGGCGTGATTGATGTTGCTGAAATTGGAGTCCTAAGGAACTCAATATTACACTCATTTGTATTATGTCACATTGATACGGAGAAGCATTAAAATAAGTGACTTCTAAAGTGTTTGCTGATGGTGCTGCTGATTTGAGCTGGATTATAGCCCATTAAACACCCGATGTATGACTGACTTTGGCCGTTTTACAGATACAGCCTCTGGCTTTAAATGCTTGTGACCCATACCCATTTGTTACGGTGAGTAATTTTTTCATGTGTTTGCAGAGACTTTTTGGAGAGCGGTTGTGGGAGCGGTTTTTGGATTCTCTTGGTAAATTCTCTTCTGTCTTTTAGGCGAGTGTAGATGTTCGTCACCTCAGCGTGAACAACTGACCCCTGGATAATGTCACAGGTGACAGATGACCAGGAAATCGGGGAGTTAGCCCGTGGCAAAGATAACAAGAATAATTTCAGGCTTTTGAGTGGCAGAAGCCACAGTTGAAGCTGCATTTGTGATGTACCTATCAGACTAAAATGGAAGGAGGCAGTGCGCTGGCAGTGCGTGCGATAGGAGAGCAGCTACCATCCCCGACTCCTAGATCCCACCTCGTTAACTCCTTGCAGCAAAACACCGGGCTGTAAAGCGCACGGGTTAAAAATCAGGCCAAGCCGGGAAGGACGGAGCCGCCTCGCTCCGCAGCCCCGCGCCGCTCCCCGGCGAGGGCCGAGGTCTACCCGCTTGTCCCCCCGCTCCTGCTGCGGTGACATTTCGTCTAGTTCAAAAAAAAAGTTCACGGGGAGGCTCTGGCGAGGCGGTCGCGTTTGGGGCTGGAGCGGGGACCGCCGGCAGCTCCCGCCTC
>NW_008825306.1:3409478-3413328 GCF_000699105.1 Pygoscelis adeliae
GAGCCCGGCGGGTGCCCAGGAGGTGACCCTGCCGAGCGCCACCGCCACCAGCACCCCTGCTGGGGACGCGTCCCACCTCCGCCGTCCGGAGGGAGACTTTCCTCTGGATTTAGATCTGGGCTTTTCCCACCGGCGGCGGGAAGCGGTGTCGTGGCCGTTCAAAATGTACTTGTAACTCAAAACAATTTAAATATAGCTCGTGCGGCCAACGGCTGTGGCCGTCTTCCCCCGGGGGACCTTTACCTGCACTCGATGTGGCGGATTCTTTTTTAGTGCCCCTGTAGTTGCTGGTAGTCACGTGAGTTATCGAGATACTTGATAACACGCTCAGCTGCTCTTTTCCTAACCCGGTGGGTTTTTGCAGCTGTAAATAAAAATACACGCCTTAGCAAATGGGTGATTTTTCCAGTAAGTACACATACGTTTTACTGGTGTTTTCTGAAAGGTGTAATCGATACGCAATTAACACTTTAAGACCAGTATGATGAGCGGCGTATTGTTTTAATGGCTGTGTCTGGGGAGTTCGGAAGCGATCATGCAACTGTTCTCGGAGAGCGTTGGTCGGAGCGCAGGGCAAAATAGGTGAGAGGAAGAAGGATTTGTATTTTTCGGCTACCTCTGTAAT
This sequence comes from Pygoscelis adeliae, assembly GCF_000699105.1. NCBI lineage: Eukaryota > Metazoa > Chordata > Aves > Sphenisciformes > Spheniscidae > Pygoscelis > Pygoscelis adeliae. The sequence continues at coordinate 3,410,104 of NW_008825306.1, forward strand.
GCTGAGGTACAACACAGCTGGAAAGCTGCTTAGCAGTGCTTAAGAGAGCAGCGGATGTAAAGAATCTCTGCAGCAAAATACCACCTTACACTAAATTAAATGCAAGAGCGTAGGGGAAATCTGCGTTTGTGAAACGATCGAATATCGGGAGGGGACAGACGCATATAGAAAATGTTGCAAATGTGTGTAAAGTGGATAATACTACTCAGAGCAGCAGCTTCGTTGTAGCGTGGCAGGGGGTTTATGTGAAAGATTCAACAGTTTAAGAATTCCGGTTGGAAGCAACAGAATTTCTGTAATCTCTTGGCTAACTCTAAGAAGTTCAGTTAACGAAATCTGAGCAGCACTGTAAAAATTAACTTTCTTCTTCTGTTTTGCCAGTGGCGGCACCTGACTTGCTGGATCCCAAATCGGCCACTCAGAACTCCAAACCAAGATTATCGTTTTCCACCAAGCCTACCGTGCTCTCTTCACGGGAGGAAAGTGATTCGGCTATTAATGTTATGAAATGGAAGACAGTCTCAACAATCTTTCTGGTGGTAGTCGTGTATTTAATAATTGGAGCAACAGTATTTAAAGCCCTGGAGCAGCCTCATGAGACCTCCCAGAGAGCCACCATTGTGATTCAGAAGCAGACGTTTGTATCTCAGCATTCCTGTGTGAATGCAACAGAGCTTGATGAACTGATTCAGGTAATCCACACCAAACCCGTGTCACCATGCCTTAGAGGAACAGAGTGTATATGGCAGCACCGCTGCGATTAAGGGGAAAAACCTTATTAGCAAAGCTCTGTACTGGCCGCGCGCTGTAACAAGTATTAAGACCAGAAGTTGAGCAACAGCATTTTCATGCAAAGCCTCGTGGTTGAAAAGCTATTGCTATTTTTAGGTCCAGTATGCTTGGTAGACAGCCTTTTCACTGCAGCTAATTAAATGATTACTCATCAGCAATATATATAATTAATAGTTCACAAAGGAATTGATATATCGATTGCGCCTTACTAGGTCTGTCAATATTTGAAATGCCTAATTCCGAGGAAGAAAATACACCATCCATTGCCTTAAAGGACTTCTAATTTACAGTGATTGTATCAAGCTAGCTTTCCTTCCAGCTGTATGTTTCTTTTTATTGATTTTGTTTTAAGTAGTGGAAAGTACCGCGGACTTGCTATTTTAATCTTAAATTTCAATTTTCTCCGCTTCTTAAAGGCACATCCACAACTGATGTACGTCGGTGTGTTCCTACTAACGTGACTTTACCCTTGCAGGTCACCTGCCTCAGAACCATAGGAAATATTTATTTGCACTAGCACAGAACTAGATCCAGAGCCTTATGAGGCCCTCTCCAACTTAAATCCCATGTTCCCATTATGAATTTCCAGTGGCACTGCAGGGAACGGCAAGGGGCTGCCAAATAATGTCAGTTCTGGGGACGAGACCGTGAAACGGGAGGCTGGAGTGAACAGCCAAGAGTTGGCAAGGATTGACCCCTTCATTAACAGTAGCCATGGGGCTGCTGGGGCTGCAGAGCCTGAGATGGGACACCGGAGAGCAGGAGAGGGCGGCGGGCGTGCAGACCCTTGCTAGCAGGAGCTCTGGAGCATGCCACTTGCATGGGCAGCAAAGCTTTCTGGAGGTGGTTTTCGACAGCAGATCTGGCTGGGAGTTTGGAAGCTGATTTTACCTCTCTAGACCAATCTGCCTTGAGCATCAGCATGGACACCTGGTTCTTTTGCAGTTTTCAATGCAGAGCTCTGATGGTATTTTTGTGGCACACTGCTTCTGAATTTTGAAGGCAAACTGGGAAAATGTCTTGTATTTTATGATTTCTCCCCTGCCTTGTTGCTGAAATGTGTTCCAAAACTACCACCCCTTAAATGACTGTCAGGCAGTTCCTGTCTCCATGTGTCCTGGCTAGGCATGCCTGAGTTGCTGTCGATATGAATTTCGATGCTGTGTAATAACTATGTTTCAGTGGTTTTACCAGCAGAATGCGAGATAATCGTTCAGAGAAATATACACGCACATTTTTATTAAAACAATCTCTTGCAGGTAGTATAAATGTCCCCATATGAAATTTTTAGGTCAGATCCTGTTCTTGTGAAGATAAAAATAGAAATTTTGAAGCAATATTGTCTTACATCATCTATGAGATGGTCCTTAAGGCAAAAACTGTTGAAATTTGCTCTGGAGTACTTAGATATTTTAGCATTTATGATTCCCTACCCAGAAGCACAGATTGGTAATAAAAAAAAACTTTGTCAGCATTCAATGCCCATTTGATGTTCTGTGTAAAATAAATGACAGTTTCAGAACAATTATCAGAGCACAGATACCTGTATCAGCATTAGCGCCCATCTTCGCTAGTGATCTTGGCATGACCAGAAAGACACAGGCTTTGGGAGTGCAGACCCTTGCTAGCAGGAGCTCTGGAGCATGCCACTTGCATGGGCAGCAAAGCTTTCTGGAGGTGGTTTTCGACAGCAGATCTGGCTGGGAGTTTGGAAGCTGATTTTACCTCTCTAGACCAATCTGCCTTGAGCATCAGCATGGACACCTGGTTCTTTTGCAGTTTTCAATGCAGAGCTCTGATGGTATTTTTGTGGCACACTGCTTCTGAATTTTGAAGGCAAACTGGGAAAATGTCTTGTATTTTATGATTTCTCCCCTGCCTTGTTGCTGAAATGTGTTCCAAAACTACCACCCCTTAAATGACTGTCAGGCAGTTCCTGTCTCCATGTGTCCTGGCTAGGCATGCCTGAGTTGCTGTCGATATGAATTTCGATGCTGTGTAATAACTATGTTTCAGTGGTTTTACTAGCAGAATGCGAGATAATCGTTCAGAGAAATATACACGCACATTTTTATTAAAACAATCTCTTGCAGGTAGTATAAATGTCCCCATATGAAATTTTTAGGTCAGATCCTGTTCTTGTGAAGATAAAAATAGAAATTTTGAAGCAATATTGTCTTACATCATCTATGAGATGGTCCTTAAGGCAAAAACTGTTGAAATTTGCTCTGGAGTACTTAGATATTTTAGCATTTATGATTCCCTACCCAGAAGCACAGATTGGTAATAAAAAAAAACTTTGTCAGCATTCAATGCCCATTTGATGTTCTGTGTAAAATAAATGACAGTTTCAGAACAATTATCAGAGCACAGATACCTGTATCAGCATTAGCGCCCATCTTCGCTAGCGATCTTGGCATGACCAGAAAGACA
>NW_008825306.1:3413722-3420015 GCF_000699105.1 Pygoscelis adeliae
AGCGGAGACGAGGGCGTGGTCGGGGGGGGGGGGGGGGGGGGGGGGGGAGGGCGAGACAGCTTCCCACAGCACGTGGATGAGAGATGGTTGTGGGAAGAGCTTGCTCTGCTTGTTGTTTGGGTAAATGGAAAACTTAATTTCTCCTTATTCCCTTCTGCTTCTCTGCGAAGAAGAACACCCCGATGCGGAGGTAGGAACGTGCTGTTACGCTCCTTTTATAGGAGGAGAGCTGAGGCATAGGGAGCCTGGTCCTACAATGCATTTGGGTGCCTTTCTTTACACAGAATAAGTGATAACAAATTACATCAAGTTGTTTAAGGGTCAGGAATTAAGTGACTTGCCCAAAGTAAAGCAGGAAATCAGTGGTAAAGCAGAGTCTCAGATCCATTTTTCCAAGTCTAGGCTGCTACCCTGACCACGGGTAACTAAATTACTGGCATACATTTTGTCTCTCTGGGTTTATGTTTGACTGCTATTACAATATAATGCAGTGTTTCTTCAGTTTTCGTTGGATGTCTGTATGAATAAAAATAAATAGTGCGTGTGAGGAAAAAGTAAATGATATTTAAGAATTCACTGAAAGCTATAAAACTGAAAATTAATACTACCGGTGTAGTAGGAAGTTGGAACGATTAGTGTGTGTGAAGAAAATTACAGAGCTTACAGACTGTAATGTCTTCTTTAATCAATTTACCTTGAGTCAAACTGTAATGAAATTCATTATAAACTTTTCCTTTTGAACTTAAGAGTTCTGGGATTCCAGAAACTGGTTTGGCTCTGGTTTGTGCTAGTCATTGCTCAAGGTTCTTATCATGCCAGGCTTTTCAATCTTCACAACTTCTGATCTGCCATTTAATCCTTACTCTGAAGCAGGCTTGACTATTCCAAGACTGCTAACCAACAGTACAATGTGCAGTGGCTTAGTCAGGTGAGCAAATTAGGGAGACTAGTTTGAGAGCACAAACTCAGCTAAAAAAAATTGTACAAGTGGAATGAAAGTCCAGTTCGCTAGCACCCAGGGGCCATCTAGTTCCCATCACCTTTGCTAGAATCTTCCCTTTGCCGCAGAGCTGTTTACAACACAGAGTTGTGTGCTTCTATAAATGCACACAGGATAGGGAATTTTCCCTTCCTGTCTTCTCCATCCTTATTTTATCTCACCAACCACCAAAAACCTTCCTGGCACAACTATATATACTGTTGCCAACTTTTCAGCACACACGGCTTTATTCCCTGGGTTTCGAATTCCTGAAACTATGTATTTTCACATTGACTGTGTGGCTCCTCTAGGTGTACTCAGTGAGAATTATACTTTTATAGACTTTATATATTTTATATATGTGTGAAACATGGGGCAATGGAGAGCTGCTATGCAGCATAGAAAATGTGCAAAGGTAATGAAATAGAGTGCTCTGATGATGACAGCCGAGTAGCCTCTGCTGCCTCAGAAAAATGAGCTGGGTTTTCCTCATAACTTTTCAGCCCAGTCCAGCAGCATTGTTTGTGTGTTGACAAGGAGGTGGTCTTCATGACCTTCTCCATCTCTGACTTCCATGGTCCAGTGTTGCAAATCTCTTTCAGTCTAAACCACTTCAGTTACATGTTGCCTCACTGTAATAAAATATATCTGCAATGAACAACGGCAATGCATGACCCTGAGACCTGCTTCCAGGCACATCATTTTTCTGATATTTTGTGAGCACTTCTATTTAGTACCATACTTAAAAGTCACGCAGACCGTATCTGTACACCCAAGAGGCCATTTTTTCCAGGCAATTTCAACTCCTTTTGCTGTAGCCTGAAGCCGGTATTAATAGCAATATTAAGTGGATCACTGTGTGCTGTACACGACAGTGCTGAGGTGGGCAGTGCACAGCAGTTAGTGGTGGTATATCTAAATCTACAACTAAAGAAATATCCCAGGAGGGAAGCTTGTGAACATACAAGGACTACCTTGGTGAGTCTAATCGGGACACAACGGACCAGCAAGCTGTGCGTGGTCTGATGTTAAACTTCGGTTTTTAAAGTTTCAGTGGGGAGGTCTTGAAAGTATCTCAGTTATTAACAGATGAGAAAGCATTGGTTTGGTGAAGGTCATATATAATATCTAATACATTACAAAGCTGTAGGAAGGGATGTGGCCAGACGCTTTGCTACTATTCCTTCTTTTGGAAGAAGAAGAAGAACTCTTGACAATTCATCATGGATGGTGTTTCGGTTTCTCTGTCCATGCCTGCTCTCAACTTGGCCCTGCCATGCAATGCAAAGCAAGTGCCAGGTGACAGAATAAAAGAGTAAATGTAGTTCAGACTGTGTGGATTTTATGTATATGTGACAAAATATATAACCCTGATCTTCATTTACACCAGGGATTTTTTACATCTCGCATGGAACAGGTTTTTTCCCCACCACTGAGCTTTTTGTGGGCAAAAGCTGACAGAAACCTGGGAGTAATCCAGCTATACACACGCAAATAACAATAAGCATTAAAGAATGAAAAAAATTCTCTAATTAGAGAACTTGTATCTCTAATTATTTCAATCTAGTTCTAGTTCTCTTTTAGTGTGTTGACTGTTCCCTATAGTAAGCTTGCTGCTAAACATTTGAAAATGTTGGAGACAGTTTCCAAACTCAGATGCACAAAGCGTATTGCCAAGTACCTAGAAAAATCTGCTGTATTTATGCACCTGTGCATAGTAGCAAATGTAAAGAGATCTTAGGTTACATTGCTGATGTTCAGGTTGCATGCATGTCCTCCTGCAGTGCTGCGCAGCCGTCAAATACATGCATATACCTTTATGACATCTCTTGGGGTTAAGAGTTCGCCTCTGGGGACAGGTGAGCCTGACTGAATATGATGTCCAACAACTTGGCAAAATTGTCATTATTGTGGTTTCATACACCTCATTCCTCTATAGGGGGGGAAATTAATTTGCTTTTCACCCCCCAGAACTCATGTCGTTCCTAGGAGGTAAGGATGTGACCAGTATTGCCCGTTGTGGGATGTCTTGGCAATGAGAGACAAATATTTGTCCCCCTGCCAAAGAGAAAGCTGATTAAAAAAAAGTGAAGAGCTTTTTATGTAAATATCACCTAATTATGTATTGCTCAGCAGTTACTTGTTTTAGTGTTGACCTTTATAAACCAAAATGGAAGAAAAATTCCTTTTAATCCCCAAGCATCAAGTTGTTTAATGTATTATTTTTGCATACAAAAATTGGAAATAAGAGACATTTCAGTTATATTATTTTAAATATCTACAGTGTCCCAGCAAGCTGGTGTGAATTATTTTAGTTATCTTAGTGAGTTAATTCTGAAACTTAACAAAGAGTTTTCAAGTAAAGGTACACTGAAACTTAAGTTAATAACAGAACATACCTCATTTCTGGCTCCTTTAGCAGAAACATCCTTCAAATATATTTATTCTGAAAACCCTAACAAGTGGAAAAAATAATATCACACTAAACAGAACAGTCTTTTAATGTGTTCCAAGTGGTAATTTTTTTCTGATAAAGCCTTCATTTCGAAATCTGAACAAGTTTTCAGGGTGCTGCACCAAGCTGTCTCAGCAATAAAGGACTCTTGTAGAGTTTTAAGTCCAGCCACTTTCAGGGTATGTGGATTCTTCTGAAAACTGAATGCCCACAAAAATGTGCTTGCATTTAAAACAAAAAAAAAGAATTAATGAACCACCAGGATTAGCTGAATTGACCTTGATCCCACAAGTTGATCTCCTTGGGTTCTGTGTGGGCTTGTGGTTGACATGAGGAGAACAGCTCTCCGTGCTGGGGACCACAGTCATGTCCCATGGCTGTTTTCATCTTACATTTGCATCAGCTGCATTCTCCCTTTTCTTTCCATTAATCTCTTAGACTGTGAATGAGACCAAAATGTGTTTTCTTTTTATCTCCCTTGAGGAAAAATGTGGTTTTTTCCTTATCTCTCTTGAGGAAAGCCTGACACAGTGATGAATGACATGGGAGCAGTGTTTCTTTCATCAAACTGGCATCACCAGAATGTCATCATGGCTTCTTATGTGATTAATTTCTTGTAAAAATATTTTACTTGAAAGTATGTGTTTTCTGTGGCTTCATTCTTACAGTACATTAAGTTGCACCCCAACCAGTAGCTGATTTTGTGTCTTTTTCATAGCTTTTTTTACAACTTGCATTGTAGCCCCAAGAAACTAATTTTGCTGCATCCTCAGGAATATGTTGTTTTATTTCAGCCAGATAAGCTCTTTGAGCTGCAACCTCTCTGATAGAAAACTGTTAAAATAAAGAAGTGTAAATCCTTCTTTCTCTCCCAGAGATTAGAAGGTATTTGAGCTTGCTGTATCATTTCTGGAGATAATGAATCACAGAGATGCAAAGATCTTGTTTTCAGACAAATCTGAAATATATTTAGACAAATTTAAAATTTATTAGCTAAGCCTATTAAGCTTGAATCAAATTTTATTCATTCATTGAATCACAACATTTATAGACATTCTCGGTCCGATAAGCTCTAGCTTATGGGTTCTCTAAAGCAGGAACTTTTTGACGGAGTTTGAATGTACCAGTTTAAACCCTAAATATTCTTAGTCTCTCCCTTTTGCAATTTCTTCCATCCTCTCCAAAGGGAAGCAGGAACCATCCCATGTCTGGATCCTAACCTGGAAGCAGCAGGTGTTTATGCTTTGTAAACCTTGAAGCCTTGAAAAGATTCATAGACCAGCATAAAAGAAATTGTTGCTGCAGCATATATTATTTATTTATCTGGGGATCCAAAATACCATTGCATCAGTTTTTTAATGTACTGTCTGCATGTCAGACATGAATCATAGAATCATAGAATCATTAAGGTTGGAAGAGACCTCCAAGATCATCGAGTCCAACCGTCAACCCAACACCACCATGCCCACTAAACCATGTCCCTAAGCGCCTCATCTACCCGTCTTTTAAATACTTCCAGGGATGGTGACTCAACCACTTCCCTGGGCAGCCTGTTCCAATGTTTAACTACTCTTTCAGTAAAGAAATTTTTCCTTACATCCAATCTAAACCTCCCCTGGCGCAACTTGAGGCCATTTCCTCTCGTCCTTTCGCCAGTTACTTGGGAGAAGAGACCGACACCCACCTCGCTACAGCCTTCTTTCAGGTAGTTGTAGAGAGCGATGAGGTCTCCCCTCAGCCTCCTTTTCTCCAGGCTAAACAACCCCAGCTCCCTCAGCTGCTCCTCATAAGACTTGTTCTCCAAAAGCTTCTCCATGAAGCTTGTGACAAATTGCAAATACTGGTAGCAGAGCTGCCTGTTGGTGTGTTCAAAGCAACATGAAATGAATGACTTTTGAAGTAGTTAAAACATGAAGCGCGGGAACTGTAGTTTGTGCTGTTACCTTCTGCATATGTCTGTCCTTAGTAAGGTGTCTGCCCGTCAAAGCACTCGAGCTTATGTATTCTTAACTTTAAATATACAGGTAGTCCTAACTGGTACAGCAAGGTCCTGTTTCTCTTTTCCTCTTGCTGAGTCTGTGAGTCTAGTTTTCACTCCAATATTTGCTTTCTGCTTCACTCTTGTCAGAAATAAACGTTCAGATGCTATTGTCTTCTTCCACAGTGAAGCCCCCCAAATTCTACCGGTATCCCCAGATCAGAGGAATATTTTTTAAAATAAAACATCTCTGTGAAAGACCTTCGATCATAACCTTACCCAGACCTGTCCTCCACACAGATACCCACCTGCTGTGGTCGAGTCTGGATGGGCTGCAGAAGCCCCTGGGTTGTGTGCACTCTTCGCTTAGGGTGGCTCCGGTTCCTGCTGTCCTCTTACAGCCAGATCCCCTCTTCTGGCTCTGCACTTAGCTCCTGGAGGGAGGCAATTTTTTGCCAAACTTTCTGTTGCCTGGGAGCGTTCACTTCAGTGACAGGACAACTCCCTTTTCTGTAGTTATTTTCTACATGGCGCTTAAACCAAAAGGAATTTTTTCAAGCACACAGGCTTTATCCTTCATGAGCATAAGAGCAATACAGATTTTTGGGAGAATAATAAATAGATTCTAACTGCCCTTGTCACTTCTTCGTTCAAGCAGGTTGGTTTCTAACTTTTTTTGCTGCTTCTGGTGTTGGGGGTCTTAAAGGATACATTTACTTCAGATAAACAGTTTTACAGGACCTAGAACCTAGCTAGCTTGAATGCATCTGAACGGCAGCTTTTATCTTAGAAAGGGTGGCAGATATGACTCATTAGTAAGTCAGTTTGGCTGAGCAGCTGTCTGCATAATTCTTCCAGTCTTTAATCTCAAGAAGCAACGA
>NW_008825306.1:3420075-3445874 GCF_000699105.1 Pygoscelis adeliae
CGTGCATATATATATGTATGCACACACACAAAATTTACATACGTAGTCTGTTTGTAATGCATATTTAGAAATAGAAATGTATTTCAATATGTTTCTACATGTTTTTAGTTCAAGTAGATTGTGAACATAGGGTGAAAAGAGTTCTTCAATTCTTCAACGTGTTGGGTACTAGTCTCCAGTGCAGATTACAGTCATATGTTATGCAAACTAAAAAGAAAAACATGGAGTCACAGAATTATAATACAAACATCATTGCAATCTCTTTCAACAGCAAGGCTCAAAAGCATGTGCTTTTGGAGGTTGGAGAGTTGTTTGCTAAGTGCTAAAAGCATCCTAGTGTGCCTCTGAACAAAGAACTAGGATTTCCATTCTTTGTAAACCAAAGCTGAAATAAAAACGCAGGACTCATGCAGTAGCTGGGCCATATGAGATTTATCATTATACTGGAGAGTGAGAGATTGCTCTTGTCAAATGGCAGCAGGGCAGCGAAGGAGGAAATCCAGGCCGAGAAATGAGTTTCCAGAAACTTTGAGGCATATCTGACTTTTTGACATTGCTTGTTAAATGATTGCCAGGAAGCACGAGCTAGGTCCTGACAAGCTGGGTAATGAAAGACTGCACGCTCTGTATTTTATCAGAAGCATAATTTAAGGTGCTTCTATTTTAGTCTTTGGATAGAAAAGCTGAGAGTAATGAAGTGTTGTGTTACATCATTTCATAAAAGTGGAGTGACTGGAAGATGGTACAAAAGCACGTATTAAGAGCCTGGTGTGGAACAAGGAGGTGACTATTAGGACGACTGGCTTGGCACATACTCATTTCTGCCTGATCCCTGTATGAGGCAGTGGTAGACTACCAGAGGCTAGCCTTCTCAGTTTATAACCTCTCTGTATGGCTCCTGTGGTCCTGTGGACCCCTGCTTACTGAATGTAGCTCTGCTGCCAACAGGCTGGCTTTTGTCCGTCACCTCCATTGACTCCTTGCAGGGTCAGAGGACCAGAGGCTGAAATCCCTGACCTAGGAGCATTGTCTTCTGTTTTCACAAAATGACTGTGCTGTTTGAAAGGCTGTTTTATCTCTCATTTTGACAGAAAAAAGTCACAAAATTCTGTGTCTTAATCTGCAAAGGTAGCTCAGCGTGGCCTCTATGGACAGATATCTGTATGAATGCAGGGACGTGAGAATACAAAACTGCGCAATGTATTTAGCAGAAAGTGCTTCTAAATTATATAGGAAATGAAAAGCTGACATTCAATTAAAATGAGATTTTATATTATCATTCTCCTTTTCCCAGTGTTCTGATTTAAAGCAAAAAAGTACAGCCTGAATGCACTGCTTATGTGTCAATGGAGCTCGGGTCCTGTTTTTGAAAGTAAGGCAGGTCATGCCTGGCCTATCCACTCTGGGCTCAAGCATCTCTGCCTCTTTTCTCTGGTGCTCCGCTAAAGCTTATTCCCAAAGACGGGTGTAAAGCCAGGTAGCTCGCATGTAGTACAAGTTAGGACTTGCACGTAGACACAACTCATGCCTGTCCTAAGGTACAGTACGGAGCTAGCCTAAGAATCCACGTAACTTAAAAAATGGGAATTAAGTTCCTAAAATTTTTAGATATTTGAAAATTTTATCTCAGTTCTTTTTAAAAAACCTCACATTTTCACAATTATAAAGAAAGACAATTAAAGAGGAGCAAATGGTGAAAAACCTATTACTTTTACTGTAGCCATATAATATTATTCTTAAAATCATTGCACACAGAGGCCTTGATTGGGTGCCATGTGCTGGGTGACCCCTCCTCTGCTCAGTCCTCAGTCACCTCATCTTAAAGAACTAGTAGACAAATGCTCTGGAAGAAGGTAAGGCAAGTGAAATAATCTACATAGTTTAAGAATTGAAACTGTCCAATCCCTATTCTAATGCTGACTGGTTCCGTAGTACTGAAGTGAATCTGGTTTTTAAGTCAGAATTTAGTTTGTATATGGAATAAAAATAAGAAAAACTAGAAAAATTGCCACTGAGGCGGTCAGTAAACTTTAATACTGTAAGTAATTTTTTGAAAGTCAAGAAATTCCCATGTTAAGATCACACAAAGTGTTTACAAGCTGCAACATGTGATAAATGTACAGATTATATAGTTTTCATGATTCTAACTGTTTTGAGACTCAAAATGCACAGAGTTACTATCACTATTGTGTAAGTTAGGGCAAGCTGAAGGGCTCAGGTGACAGAAGTTACGAAGGAAGGAAAGCATGACTGTGACAAATGAAGTGGCTGTGCTTGCTCTAGTAGTAAGGCATCAGTCAAGAAAAAAGGCTGAAGACCAAGAATAAAGTGGCAGAGAAAATGGAATCTATCACCACTGACAATGAATAGCATGCTTTTTGAACACTGAGGGTGAGATCCTGGCCCTTAGTGAAGTTAGTGGAAACCTGCTGCATGAGCCCGGGTTTTTATTCCGGGCTAAGGAAATGCTAATATCCAATATTCCAGGTAAGTTTGTGCAGTGGACGTAGTCAGAAAGAAGATGCTACCCTGAAATTAGTACCCTGAAATGTACATATGTTAGGAGTTATGCTATATATTATTTTCTTTTAAAATTATGCTTGGGAATAGTCTTAGATGAGGATCTGCTCATAGGCACTGACCAAACTAAGAAGAAAAGATGTCCTCTGATCCAGAGAACTGAAAATGCAGTTACCCCTCCCGAAAAATCTGCAGGCAGCATTCAAAGACATTATGAGATAGTAGTATTGATCTCAGTAAACCAGCAACCTTACCTGACGGTCATCCTTGTTAGTAAGGAAGACTCTTAGAGAAGACTCTGAAGGAATATCATGCAGCAGCTTTGTTAGTGTTTAAGGCTGGCTCCTCCCAAACATGGGAACAGTGCAGGAGAAAGCATAATAGTGTGTGTTTGGAAACTTAATAACCCGCTGATGGAGAAGGCATCATCTGGCCCTTTATGACTAAAACTATGTTTAAAACAATCGATAAGGTAAATCAGTAAAGGTACAAAGAAAGTCAATGAGAAATACTGGCAATAAAAAATTACTTGTATACAATATTCAACAGATTTATTTAAATAGCTAAATATATTATTTAATAAGAAAGAGGCTTTAATTCAGAAAAAAGAGGCAGCTAATGGGTCTATAAGATCATTAATTTCTTGAAGGAGACAAATAAGAACTTGCTATTCAAGTGTTTCTCATAAGAACTTACACAATTACTTTGAAGCACATAAAAATCTCAAAAGGGAAATGCTTTTTAAGCGATCCACAAGTAAATTGCAGAACTTACTGCCACAGAATGACTTGGCTCCCAAAATACAAGTGAGCTCCAAAAGTAGTTAGATAAATTCATGGTAAAATGATCCACCCAAACCTATCCGAACACCATGATGCAGATGCAGCCTCCCACTCAGAAAGTCCCTAAAACTGTGCTTAGTTAGAAGCTAGGAGGATGTATGAAGAGAAAGCATCACTTGCCCGCTTGCCCTGATTCTTTTCCTAATTAGCAGTTGGCAAAAATCAGAGACGTAATAATAGCAGCTAATTGTCTTTTGTTGCCATCTGTTGTGTTTTGTTAGGTCTCACCCAACAGAGTAGTTTTGGGTTAAGTTGTATCTTTTTTCCTGGAAGTCTGTAAGTACGATATAGTGCAATTAAGAAATACATAGCTGCAATGGATCTTCGAGCAGTTTATATTGGCACACCTTTCACATAAAAGACGTTGAGGTAGTACGGCTTCGAAAATGTGTAGTGATGACATAAAGCTCTGAAAACCTTTTACATCTGGATCTGTATAAAACTTGGTCTTGCCAGACTGCCTAAGCAGGTGCGTTGCTCTGGGTAGTGCGTTCATCCAGTACAATAAATTGTAATAAAACATGAACGGTCCCATAAAATTATATTGATCCAGTGCTTTACCATAGGATGTCCTCACTGGAAAGCATGTTCCCATTTGCAGGTACAAGGACTTGTGGTGAAAGTTCTTAGTCCACTGAAATGAAACTACTCAAAATGTATTCAGTAGGCTTTATAATGCAGCACACCGGGGTTTATAAGTCAAAGGAATATCTGTATTGTGTAAATTATAAAATCAATACAAGGGATGGTTTTCACATGCTGTTTAGTCTGTATGTCCCTTCCTACAGTAATGTAAACACCTGTCAGCATCAGTGCTGCTGTATTTACTATTGCCAAGTTGTACGTGATGTACAAACATGGAAGAAGCTTTATTCTTCCAACCCGAAGGAAAATTAAACTCTCTTCCCCTTCCCTTTCCCCATGGGGAAAGGGAAAAGGGGCATCCACAAAGTTCTCCTTCCTCAGTAGGACTGAAAATTCCACATCTTTGATGTCTGCCTTTCTGGTGTTTTAAAAAGAAAGTTAAAATGAAAGGAGTTGAAGGTAGAGAAGACAACAGTGTAAAGTCTATGTAAAGATACCCCAGCTGGCCTTCTGTTGACAACCCTGGATGTTGAAAATGGCTTAGGTGTGGCAGCAAGATCCCTGTGGCTGTGGAGATGCAGCTGTGGACTTTAAAATGGCTACTTTGTGCATCTGAGCTTTGAAAATGGTAAACTGGAAATGGTGGAATGAAGTTCAGATCCCGTCATGAAATACCGATGGCCTGGTTAATGCAGTGTTGGTATTTTGTCATTTCTGTCCAGATCAACTGACTTCCATGGGCACTGTTTAGAAACAAAGATGTTTTCATTTGCAAATCATCAATGTATTTTGGGATTGAAAAAATTTTTGCTACTGCACAACACCGTTCCTCTGCAAAGTCTGCCCACACAGAAAACCATTCTGGTCTGCCCTATTGCTGAATATCTTTATGTGCATAATCATGGTTGGCCAGCCTGCCAAGCAGAAACTATTAGTTAGTTAAAATGTTCATTTTAGCTTTGCAGTATTGCTTCCTCTGTTGTTCTTTTGTTAAACACCAATTATTATTCTAAGGATCATGATTATGAAATAAGTCCTGTTTTAAAGTTTTGGAATGAAATGATAACTTACATTCCTTAAAATATTTATTGCAAGTTTAAAAATATTTTTTCTTGATGTGTACTGTTTAACTCAAATACTGGTATATATCTGCAATAGAGATATAACTCAACAGGAATACTTTTTGTGATAAGAATTTACAGTAGGTGACTGCTGAAATAGGAAATGTTTCATATTTCTTGAGACTATGAAAATGTCACTAGTGGCAAGCTTGTTCGTTTTAGCTGCTAGAACTGAATTTTTCAAGAACGACACTTATGAAGTATACAGTTGTATAAACTTAGAGATACATGTTTGATATTTGACTCTGAATTTTTTATTAATATAGTGAAAGTTTTATAACCGTAAGTGTAATTGTTAACCTTTAATTATTGAATTATCTGTTCTACAAAAGTGTTTTAATTATTTGGAATTCATTTGATCCAAAACAATGCATGGGCATTTTTTCTTGGAGTTTTAAAATGACTGTGTTTTAAGAAGTACATTTGCTTGCCTAACTCAATAGAGGAATATTTTTGGAAACTCTCATTGTGAATCTTTATCTAATGCATATTTTTCTTCACCAACTAGTTGCAGCAGTAAAAATAATTGTGTTTGCCATCTAGCTAAAGTGATGCTCTTACTGATATTGTGGATTTTGCATCCTCCTTAATGGTCTGGAGTTCACAGCTCGGCTGCGTGCTGAAGTGCTTGGGGTGTCTGCTGAAGATTAAATTGTAGCCTGACTGAATGATAAAACTTGAGCAGAGCAATGCTGATCCTTTTCTGGTTTATTGCTTGGATGAAATAAGTGATTTAATCAATTTACTGTGTATTGTATGTTAATACCATTGTTTCATGAATATTGACAAAAATCTTTTTAAACTTGCAGCAAGTAGTGGCAGCAATAAATGCAGGAATCATACCTTTAGGAAACACAACTACTCAGATCAGTCACTGGGACTTGGGAAGTTCCTTCTTCTTTGCTGGCACTGTTATTACCACCATAGGTAGGACACAGCTTATTATCTTTTCATAGTAAATGAGCTGAAACTCTTTTGATTTCCAGTGTGTACATATATTTGTTGATGGTAAATCTTCCAAATCTTCTGGTTTAAAGTAGAGAGTTACTTTTTAGCTGCAGGGACAGAAATTATAGCTGTCTGTAAGGATCCCTAGCTGAGTAAATGATTCTTCTGTAGAAGAAAAATGTTGCTGTATATTTCTGCGAGGTGACTAGAAGAGGTTGTGGAAACATTTTCTGGGGGGAATCTGGTCAACTGTGTAATCACAAGTGTTAAATAGGGCATGATTTAAAGCACATGTGCATTAAACCTTGACTGAGATGTATGGAATTTCAAGTCTGTATAATCCCATTCTGTATTGTTGTTTTCTCTAAATTCTGCAAAAGATGAGAACATTGTAAAGATTCAGTTCAGCTTAATTTAATCACTCATGAGTGTTGTATTGACAGGCAGATTTACATTCAAAGGCTTACTTTGAGGTTTCTGTTGCACTCAGAGAAGTCCAAAGCTGTAGGGTGATTTATCCGTGCTCACAAGCCCAGGGAGTTTTCTGGATCCTTTCTGCATTTGAGAGCCACTGTCCCTCTGAGCAGGTGTGAATAGGAGCAGCGTTTGATCTTTCGGTTTCTTCCCTTTGACTACAATATAGCGCACATGGTATACAGTTCAAAGATGTAGGGTAGCTCACAGATCATAGAAGGGGCATCCACAAAGGTGGCTGGAAATTTGAAGAAGAAATCAAATGAGAAAAATTTAAGACTTACATTATGAGAGTAATGTATATGGAATTGTAGCACTGTTACAATAATTATCCTTCCGTAATATGTATAAGCATATTGTGATGGAAGGGGATGTTCTTTTCAAGTGTTATATGTACCTTTGTTCTTTCTTTATGTGGAAGTGCATGAGTACTATATTTTTTGTGTGTTTGAGTACATACATGTCTATATAGAAGTCATGCTTATGTGTAATATTTTTTCACATCTAGAATAACTGAAACACAGGTTTAGTGAAAACTGAGTGAAACTTTTACCACCCCGAGGTTCGTAACAAACTTAATGATTTTACAGTAGTAGGTCCACAACGTAGTAAAAAACCAAGTATTGAAAAATGTAATTTTCACAGATTATAACCACGAAAAGCAAGAACCTTGAAAGGATAGCTTTATGATCAGTCTTATGTTATCCTCTTCTGACAGCACAAAACTTTATGTTGTAAGTAAGTATCCATGGTCCTGTAGAAAGTGCTTACTATTTGTTTCAGTTCCAAATGAAAAGTGTTCAAGGAATTAAATGATTCAAAAATTTTTTTAAAGCAGTGGAACATTTTGTTTCACTATTTTGTTTCTAAGTAAAACTAAGGCTTTTCTAAATAAAAATGTTTCCTGATTTAATTTATTGACCTGATTCAACTGAAACATGTGTGAGTCCTGCTTAGAGGAGAGAGAGGGATCTGCAAAAGCATCCAGGCCACAGATCCGCTGTCCCCAAGAGGCAAGATAACCCAATAGGAAATACATTTGAAAATTAATATTTCAGGTGATTTCTGCAAACCAGAGTCGTCAGAATCAGGTCAGAGTAGGCAACTGTAAATACTTATTTCAGGTTTTGTGATAGAAAACTGAGAAAATCTAGGGGAAAAAAAACTTCCATAAAATATTTTGGCTTTGGACTAACTGTGTTTTTCATCAGAGACCCTTTCTGATGGGAAGCTCCCAGTCAGTTGCAGTTTTGAGCTTTGTTTCTTAGGACCTGAGGACAGCATGCCTACATGAAAGCCATAGTGTGGTTGGCATTGTCTTACTGCTATGAACCATCTTCCCGATGGTTCACAGGGCTTGCAGAGTGACAGCAGGCGGAGCTGTCATGAAGAGCCCTTGGAATTGTGACTTTCCTGGGAAAATGGTGACAAGCGTAAAAATTGGGTGTTCTTTCCCTTATTTTTTATATTATTACGTGCCATCAAGTGATTTTGTGTTCAGAGCAGTATCTTTTCATATATGAGTAACCTTGTGAAAATTAAGGCATTCCTTTCAATTAGGGGGCATATGGTTATCATGTAACTTGATATTTTAATTTCTCAAGAGGATAAAAATGCAGTTTATGAGCATCTCCAGACAGTTGCTGTAGGTTTCAGCCAAACACTACAGATATTCTCTATAGACAAAGACAGGACCTTATAAATTCATAAAACAACTTTACAGAAATAATTTGTAAAAGTGATTTTATGAATATGAATAACATTTATAAATATTACGTCCTCTAGACTGTGTACCTTAGACTGTATTCTTATACCTTAAGAAGTGCTTGAATAGAAGAAAAAAAGATTACTACCATTTAGAGAAAATGATAGCTTCCCAGTGTTGCAGCAGATTCTCTAACTTTCCAAACCTCTTATTACTATAATTTTACCTTATCATTTAGCCCACACTCCTCCTGGTGATATCTCGGAATCTAAGAAATTCAAATGGAACCAAGAGTTTATTTATGGATAATGTTTCCCAAACCTTTCTTTAATGACAGTAGCACTTGGATCCCACAAGTATTCGGTTCCTGGGGAGAGGGGATAATAAATAAAGCCTTTAGCACTTCCCTAAGCAATAAGTTATTGGTTTACAGTTACTGTTATTGTATCACAGTAGTGATGAACATTTAAGTGAAAAATATCGACTGTGTATTTTGGTGGCTATTGGCAGCAGTCCAGAATTATCTGTAGTTTCTTACTCTTCTGGGTCTCCTGTAGGCTGCTGAAAGGCTCTGTGATGGGGACGTGCAAATCTATTGAGCTTCAAAGCCAGCTAACAGAAGCAGAGGTAACACTAGAGAAAGCATGGCTTGATGTTTATTTAACAGGTTTTTTAATTCTCTTACAATCCTTCATGTTATCCAATAAATGCCACAGTGCATATTATAAAATTAATAAACTCAGTTTTAATAGAACATAATCCGTCAAACTGCTACTAGATCTTTCCTAAGAAGTGGATTTAGTTGAGAGGTCAGGGTCAAACAATTTCACAAGACTTTATTTGCAAAAGATCCTTTGTAGCTTTTTTTTCCATGTCTGAGTGAGTTGGTTTTGGCTTTGCATTTACTAATGTGCAACAGCATAAAACTTGTTTCAGGAAGGGACCTCACTGGTTATAGGTTTGGCTTGCTTAGTTAGGTGTTCTCGCTTTTGGATATGTTTCTAGAACAAATACGCCTCATCTTAACAAAGAAATGTGAAACTACATGATTACTCTGTGCGTATGGAGCAGTTTCAGACAGTCCCTAAGAGGGAAAAGGGTAACAAGATGAAATGGGAATGCAAAAGTTGTCTATGAAAAATATTGTTGCATTGTTCCCTGGGATACTGTGCATGCTGCAAAGTGCAAAAGATAGATAGATACTCTATTTTTCTACCTGAAAATGTCATTATCCAGTCAGTCCTGTTCTAAGACCACATGTCCAAAGAAAAGGAAAAAGAAAGTTGAGAAGAAAAGCAGGAAAAAATGGTAACTCAATCATAAAGCTGGAGATAGTGCTGAGGAAGAGGAGAAAATAATCTTTATGTCACCTATTTTCATTCTGAGAGCTCATTGTTGGTGCTGTGCATATTTTTTATCCTCTAGATCATTTCCTTCAATAGGTAGCTTAACTCAGAAATGGGCATACAGACACAACCTGTGCACACCCTGCTTCCCCCATACAACTTATATTTTAGGGCCTGAGAAGGTTTTATATTGGCAGCAGGGTAGGAAAGGAGACCTCTTTTACTGCAAGCTTGAGACCTGTGTCTAGAAATACGAAAAAACAAAGTAGACATTGAGCTTAGCAGTTGTTTTCCCAAATGACTGCTGTCTCAGCACATAAAAAATGTAATGTCAACTGTAATATCAGAAACCATATCATGAAAGCCTCTACTAGACTCCTATGGATCTTCATCTAAAATAGCTGTATTATTTCTGCTGTTATTCCAGCCGGTCTATAATGACTTTTTCAAGCACTGCAAGTAGACATATAGTGGAAAGGGCACTTATTCAGACTCCTTGAAGATGGAATATCTTGAACAGCAGTTGTGAGCATGTTGGGAGTACCAGGAACCTCACTGGTAGCTGTGGTTTGCCAGAGCGCATTCTTTCAAACAGAGCCAGGTCTACATGGGGGTGAGCTCGCAGAGCTCCGTTAATACCTTGGCACTCAAGGATACTTTGCAGCCATACTGATGTCCAAATCCAATAGTTGCTAATAACTGTGTCTACAAATCTAAAAAGGAAGAACACATAATTTCTTTTTGTCCTTTTCCACTTTTTTTCACCAGCCCTTGATTTTTGAACCTGAACTTCTCATATGCACTGGAAACTGAACCTCTTGAGAAGTTCACTCACGACTCAAGTCTTTAACTTAGCTTCATGCAGCTAGCTATGGTAATATGGTTATGTTTTTGGGGTCCAAAAGCCTAGCAACTGCTATTAAAGGGTGCAAAGCAATGTGAATCTTTTTTTAGAAAAGAAACAAATTGTAAATGTTTATGTTTTAGGGAACAGTTGTGAATAGCAAGCAGCTAAGATTCTGAAAAAAAGATTAATATTTTTTGACTAGAAATCTGAACTTGATTTGTCACTTTTAGAGTTGCAATTAGTTATATACCTTCAAATGCAATTTCACTGTAAGGAATATTTCTTTCTGCCATTTTCCCGCTGCCTGAACACAAGCTTTTCTTGTGAAGGCAGGGTATTTTAAAAGGTCTTATTACATTGCTTATTGATTTGAAACAATAATAAAATCCTGCTGCTAAATCTGTCCCTTCTGGCACCATTTCACTGCATTTTTGAAATACAAAGTACCAGGATAATGTGTTGATAACTAAAATATACAAAATATGTTTGATGTTATAAAAAGACAAATATTGTTGATAATCAAATGTGTTACCTATTATGTCAGATAATCATAAAGATACAAAATTGCAAATGATGTTGAAAAACTTGTTCCCTTAGTTCAGAAAAGTAAGAAGCATCACATACTTATGTTAGAACGGTTTTCTTTTTTTGTTTGTTTGTGCCACCAAAGAAACAGAGCTATCGAGGATGAGCATAAAAATTTCATTTGAAAAGTTTACTCCAATTTGCTTATCAGAATATAAATGCTGGGATTTCTGTTTGTGTATTTGAAAGGGAAGAGAGAAGAAGCAAGCAAAAGAGAGCGAAGTGCAAATGCTGAGATGATTGAGGAGGGGGTTGGTGAAAAACTCCTAAAAGTAAAAAACATAAAATACATTTGCCTGAAAAATATTCCGATATGTGATTTTCTCCATCATATCAGTATTCAAATCTGCATTTGGGACTATGACTTAAATGAACTTGACTACATGGTGGACATTGGAGTATATGGCTTCTGAGGACCTGTTTCTTTCAAGGCTCCTCAACTTGAAATAATCTTCTTTGGGTCCCTTTCCAAAGCAACAGGTAAAGTTTCATTAAGGCAAGGTCATGGATCTTATCCTCCACTAGTAGCCTGGATGCATGCATCCAGATTTCATATAGCTTCTAGCAGGGGTATGTGTGTGGCAAAGCTGAGTATAACCAGTTGATAAGACGAGCTGCAGAGCAATGCAGAAAAAAAGCGGTTAAGATTTACCGTCTGTGAAAATGTGGTAGTGAGAGACGTGCTAAAGAGGTTGTTGGGCAATGAGGTGGAAATGCTCCTTCTATCTCTTACTCTGCAGAGGACTCTGCCGAAAACTCCTGCTGTCTCACCGTGATTTCATACCGACTCTCAAAGTGTGTTAAATATGTGTATCTCATCTGATAAAATGTCAACAGAAAGAACTATGTTGTTTAAAAAAAATCCCCCTGAGATCTCTTCAGAAATCAGTCTTTCCTCTAGATTAGCGTTGTGCTTACCTTCACAACCCCATGCTGCTGTTCTTAATAGAAGATGTTAGAGCTAAAATAGCTTTTTAGTCTCTATTTGTTCCATTCTAATTTATGTCCTTTGCTTCTTTTGTTGCTCCTGTGAAAAAGTGTCTGAATTTGACCTAGTTATTGGCTGTTGACAAATAGTGGTTCACTCGTGCTCTGGGGAGACCTGTTAAGATTTGGCAATGAAATTCTCCAAATATTTCATCTGAACTGAGCATACTCTCTCCCAGGACAGTAGCGACTAAACAAGATTTCCTCTGTAATTATTTCTCCCAGGAACGGTGAGTAGAGAGTGTATTACCACTATGCCCTCAATTTTCTCCTGCATTTGTTCAGGCAGCAAGAAAGAGGGCTCATCTGACTCGAATGCTGAGGAAATAACACTTGGACCGTACAAGCTTCAGAAGTAATAATTAGGATAAAACTGCTGGGAGCTAGGGAACCTGGAACCGTGGTGGAGGAAGGACCATGGTGAAGAGCTGAAAGGAAATTATATTAGACGAAGAGCTCAGTTAGAGACATTGCGGGCTTGTATATCAGAAAAATTGAATTAAATTGAATGAGCAAATCAGAGAAAAGAAATTGAGCCTCACTGACGAAAACGACTCAGACTAAGAGAAGGAGAGGACCACTTTTTTTCCTGCACATGCTAGAATACTCAACAACACTAAGGGTCACTCTGAAATTGAAGAAGTGCAAGTTTATGGAATGATACACAGCTTTAATTACAGAGAGAAGTGCTGTTTTTTCTACCAGCCCCATTTTGATACACAGGTATCTGACATGCGGGTATGTGGTAAATCGCAAGCACTTGCACGTTCTGTGGGCCATATTCATAACAGAAAGGATCTGGTATTTTTGGTGACATTGTTACTTTAAATTATTAGCTATATTAGAAAAGCTTAGGATGATATAGCCTCTCAGTAGTGTGAATGTACAGGGGAGTTTTTGTTGACCTGATAGGTTCTGAATTCTGGACGAGAAACTTGTCAATGGATGGTATAAAGGGATGTTGTCTCTTTAGGGAAGGTGGTGGCATCGGTGACATTTCATATCACTTTTTGTACCTTTTTTGCACTGAGCCTTTTTTACACATTTTTGGTCTTTTAATGCTGGTTTAGAGCACTGCCAACTACTTACGTTTCTTGTAACACTGAGTTTCCAACTGTGTTTATATTCTGGAATATTTTTCTGACCACCTGGAATGTTTTTCAACATTGATGTGATTTCATTAAAAATTGGTTTTGTCAGAAAAGCCTTTTTAATTTCATTGATAAGCTTCCTGCTAGGCAGCACTGCTGGTTTTATTTTGGTGTGGTGTCTATTTATTGTTGGATCTTGCCAAGCAAGGAGGAGGTCGTACCATTTTTGCAGTTTGATGTGCTTGTACATTCTGACCTTTTAATCTTCCTTTTCCTCAAAATCAGTAAAAAGTTGCGTTAAAACAAATTGCCAGGTATGCAGCTTTCCATCACTCTTTTGTACCTTCTGTAATTTCCTAAACAACAGACTACACTTAACGCAGTTCTGCTGGGGTCTTGCTGTGGAGTGAAAATGTCAGTTCGTCAGTTGTGGCACAGTCCCCAATTTACACTGCAAATGAGCACTGAAATTTTCACAGCTTACTCTGTTAATGCTAGTGTGCTAATGGAACTGGATTTTGTTTTCTTTATTCAGATTTCTCATCACTGGCTGATCAGTATAGGGTTTCTGAGCCTCCCGATCATGTCCATTTTAATTTCCAGGTTACGAAAGCTCGTTGTTATCAATAAAGGAAAGGCTGCCAGGAAGAATTGCTGAATATGGTTACACTGTTTGCAGAATGCTAGGATGAATGAAATTATTTCCTGCTTCCCTTTTTGTTTATTTTTGTAATTGCATCAGGAGCGGTGCAGCCAACCATGAGAACCTCAAATCCTATAAGCAAACAGAGGCACAAGATTTTGGAAAATACAGAAAAAAGTGAATGCTTTGTGCTTTGTTTCTACTAAACAAGAAGTAACAAAATTGGAGTCACTGAGTGTGTAGGGTTTAGAGGTCAAAATAAAAGCACCTGTATGTAGTGTGTATATCCCATCAGGAAGATCTGTTGGTAAGTTCCCTTTTGACCGTGTTAAGCTGTTTACCATTTACCATTATGTACTGCTTTATTCACAGCTGTTTGCACTTACTGTTTAGTTGAGCTGCTAAACAGGACCAGCTTTTAAAAAGGGAACGGCAGACATAATCAGTGCCAGATTTTTTTTTTTTTTTTTTTTTTGAGACTAACATTGTCAGAGTAGCATGGTGGGCTGTAACCTCCTTTGAAAGTGAAGCTGACTATCTCAGCTGGAGTTCCTGCCTACTGTTCACTTTAGAAAGTAAGGCATGTTTTAGGTGCCTTTAGCACAAGTTCTGGGTTCTGAAGACTTGAAGATCTCTTGTTGAGCAGTTTGACAAACCTGGCCAAATAGCATATTGCTTTATACCAGGTGAGAAGCTGCCTAACGTTAAGTCCCACTCTGTTTGCCTGTCACATTGACCTGAATGTAGGATGAGGTGGTTTCTCTTCCTGGAAACTAAGATCTGAAGAAGATTGCTTGTGTTGTATTGAGGCTTTGCTCAATGTACACATCAACTGTACATCTAAAAAAGGAATGACCCTTGGCACTCTGACTGGTTGGAGCAGGGCAGGGGCTAGTGCTCATGGGGAATAGCTGGGCCTGGGTATTCCAGTGGGGTACTGAATTGGAGACCTAGGATCTGCTGAAGAAAAGGCTTGGTGGGCCAGGATAGACTCTTAGCCCCCTATCACTCAAACTGGGCTGTACCATCCCTGACAGCTGGAATTAAAAACTGATGGGTTCTATTTCAATGATATTTGAAAGATAACTATTTTTTTCTTTTTTTTTTTTTTGGGTCAAAAATATGGAAAGGAAGTTATACTGATAGCCTAGAAGGACTTAAAGATTTCTTGAAAAAGTGAACTGCCAGTATAAAATCTGATGTGTTGTGCTACCAGCATTATGGAATAAAATAGCATTAAAGTATCACTACAGCGCATGAGAATATCCATTAGCATTTTATAAAAGTGTTTTTTTAATACACTGAGAGCTCTCTTTATTTTACAGATTTCTCAATATTGCCAGCAGCTTGGTTCCATTAAAAAAACTGAGAAACTAAAAGGGAATCTGGGTAGAAATACAGGCGAAGGGGAAATTAACAAAATCCATTAACTTTTTTCTGCGAGTCTTTTGCTGTATTGAATCCTCTGATGCTTTGGAAAATCTCACCCTCTGGTGTCATCCTTTTTTGCAAGATCTGCCTCAGTCGGTATGACTGCAAGCAAAGTTCTAGCTCACATCTCAGCGTGGGTTAGAAATCCTTTTTTTTCAGGGATACAAGTTTATTTCTACAGTAACGTGTATAATCTGCGTATGCAGTGCTTAAGATAAAGAGGATAAAAACTGATCTGAACTGCTAATGCAAGTGTAATCATTGAGTACAAAAGTTACATTCTGATGACTTCAATTTTTCATTTGGAAGGACTTTCATTTTTCATTTACAAAAGACACCTGTTACTTGCAAGTTAATAGTAAGATAGATGCTAAAAAGGACTAGCGGGATGCAAATTTTAGGTCACAGTGCAGAAAAGCCCTATGTGTGCATTATCTACCCTTTCCTGGTCATGCTGGGTTTCACCAATGAATAGTTAGATGCTTTTCCCGGTGTGAAAAAAAATGGGATGTAAGCTAAAGGAAGGACAAGATGTGTGGTAGTACAACTATTAGCCTGTTAAACATACGATGAGTTGCTCTCTTTCTGAAGGTGTTCTTATATTGAGTACTAATGGTTAAAATTTTAGTCTGGACTTGCGCAGCAGGATCAGGAAGAATAACACCTTTTTCCTTCTAGTTAATTTACTTTCTGAAAGTCATCCTATTCTAGCTAAGTCAGTCTCAAATTGATTATTTTTTTTTTTTTTAAGAGAAGTAATTAGAAATACTCCTTGATGTTAATAAGAGATTAGCATCTAAGTTTTTGGTTTTTTGATTCCGTGGGGACAAATCTGCAGATAGTTTTACTGTTGTGGCTTTACTAGAGATGTGCTTTTCTGCACTTGTGTGGGATTCTGATGTGTTTTGCTGGACCAGTAACCAGAGCCTAGAGAAAGCCAAGTATAATTAAAGAAAAGACATTACTTCATTTGGACATCTTTACTGTGGATGGTTCATAGCAACGATGCAAACTGTGTAAATTCAAGCCTCACTTGTTGGACAGGAATTTGATGGTAATTGTGGTCCCAGTTGGTCTCCCTTACCTGCAGGGATCCTTACTCAAACCAGTTGTCTGTCTGAAATTAGTAATTCAGTATGCTCAGATACTGTGGGTACGGAAGTATTAATTTAATGTTGTTTAGATGAATAGGTGGAACGTATCAAGCAGTCTGAGTAGGAAAAAGAATTCCAATCTTGAGAATTCAAATACTTTACAAAATCCATCAAGGTAAAGGTGGTTGGGGTTTTTTTTTAATGCTTTGAGTGTAACTACATTTTTTTTTCATTCCACAGAACTTGTTATTCTTTTCTATAAAACAGATGTTTAAGTGCTGGTATCCGGCGTTAAGACTATAAATGGTTAAGGATGACATTATTTGAAAGTATTGGTGGTGTTTCTTATCTGCCAGAATGTCATGAGGATGCCTGAAATTGTAACCAAATGGAAGAATCGGGTACATTGCTCCGGGGTCCTCTCTTGTTTCGGATAGCCAGGCTCCAACTGTAACTTCTGAATAATTGCTTCCTTGCTGTCATCACCTTTTGCTGTATAGATTTTTCATCTCAGTTCCTTTCTCCAGGCATATAATCTGAATTAAATACTTCTCAAGAATGGATTGATGATGCTTGGTACTTGTGGGGCTAACAAGTAAACTCTTTTCTGTCACTGGGGTTAGTTGTACAACTTATTTTAGTTCAGGAAAGTTTTCTTTTTGGTAAAGATAAATACTTGAAGGATCAAATCGCTTTTTATTGCATGTTAGCATTTTGTTAACCTGTGAAAACTTTCACCACCTGAAGAGACTGCATAGGAAGGAAATTCCCTCCTCTTGTCTACAGTTGCTGTTTCTTCTTGTCCAAATTCAGAACGTTTTAGTTGTCTTTTTTCCTCTTCAACCCCCAGGATTAGCCATAGTGAGGATTATTTGTTCACCTGTAATTTTTGCAGACTTTCATTCTGAAATTCTATCATTGGATCATATATTAGTAACGACTTGCTCAGTTTACCTGCGTTCTTTGGGTTGTGTGGCACAAACCAGTTATCATCGGGGAAAACATGGATGGATGGATGACCTTGGTTCACAGGTCTTTGAGGCGTTTTGCGGTGTGGTGCATCACAGCAAACAAATGATTGTGGAACCAGCATGGTGTTTGCCATCCACTGTTCTGATCTCTTTGCTGTTGTGTTGTTTTGTCTGTCTTGTTTATTTAGATCACAAACTCTTTGAAGCAAGTATTTTGGGTCATAATAGTAACAATATGATCAAGTATCCCAAGTGTCTGTATTGCTCAGTTTAACTGATGACATGTTAGGGACATATCTTACAATACATAGTTAAAATTGCTAATTTTTATTTCCTAGCTCTGCAATCAAGAAAAATTCCTGCATCAAAGTTCTCTCAGATTAAGAATCTGTACTACTTCTAATTTACATAATCTAATTTTATGTGATATTTGAATAAAAAAACCCCACAACAGACTAACTGAAAAAGACTGAAACTTTTTTCAGTGTAGCGGTGGATCTTTTAATCTTATTCTGTAATCTTTTAGTTAAATAAGATAAAGTAATGTCAGAGGCTATTAGAGCCTCTAACTTTGGTTTTTAAGTAGGTAACATTCTCTATAGGAAATAACTTTAGGAAAACTCTATAGGAAATAACTGTAGGTAATTTTAATGGCTTAAAAAGGTCTTTGATTATATATTGTTGGCATCTACTCTAAAGTCGTGTTGGCAGTCTGAATGTAGTCTTAGATTTGGACATAAATATGCTGAAACACATCTGATGTCACCAAATGCTTTAAAAATCTTCCAGCATCGTTGCTGGGTTAAACCTTTTCTCTTCTTCAAACTGACCTGGAGATACCAGTTCATGCTTTTATTGCACCACAGATTGCTAAACTTCGCTCTGATCAGAAAAGCACAGATTATTTGCAAAATATAAATTTGGGCTTCTGATAAACAGCCATGATTGCTGCTTGGAGAAATGGGTGCAGGAAAATATATTTGCTAGAATTTGAGAAGTGTTAGGGCACTGAGAGCCATGGCAGTGCTCCTGGTGAAGGCAAAGAAACTTTTGCTCTCTGATTTGCTCTATTCTTTCTCTGATATAAGAAAGGATGATGGATGTGAAAGGAGATATATTAGGGGCTGTAAACCTTGCTCCACTTTTTGGACAGTGTAATTGGAAAGTGTAATTCAACAGCCTGAGAAAGAACTTCTCTGACCATATGTCTCTCTACTGTCTGGTTAAGAACTGGCCAGAGAAAATGTGCTTACCAGAACAAGAATCCATTATCTGATTCACTGCTCCATTATAGATCATCAAGACTGAGAAATTTTTAAATTTGTGTGTGTCTCATTATGGGAGTTATTGAGCTTCAGCCGAGCCCTGAAGTGGTATTTTCTTAGGCTACATAAAAATGTAATTAGGTTTGCATTTGCCTGAAATACCTTATTTTGCTGTGAGATGGTTTGTAGATCATCTGTGTGAAGAGGCATCTATAAATTTGTAATGACATGACAGATTCTTGTTAATATATTTTTCATCCTAGTAAATAGCTTTTAAATCTGTACTTGCAAGCATTGCATGCTCTTGTCTAAACTTTTGACTGCTAATTAGTCATTGCTGTTAAATTGTTCAGAATTTTCTTGTCTACAGACAAATATGACATATCGATTTGATTGTTCAGCTAAACTGATTGATAGTCCCTTTCGTCCGCTACAGGTCAGTGAAGACTTGGAGAAGTCATTATTCTGTACTCTTTGCTCTGTGGTTTTTTTTCTTGCAATCTTCAAGCTATGCTTTTCTTATGATTGGGTAAAAGGAGTGGTAACCAGTGTGGTTCTGCAGCAATAATTAGAGAAGGAATGAGTCAGTGCCATCAGAAATGCACACACGTTATAACTGAGCAACTGCTACTAGTAGAATATTAATCTCAAAATAGTGTTAGATAAGAGTGAAGATCCTGAAATGCAAGAATTAAAGATTTCATTGCTAGATGTCTTGTTAAATGTAGAGATTCATAGGTGCCTCTGAAGCTGCAGTATTACCAGCAGAGTGGTTTTGGTAGGTCTGGCATAAAAAGGAAAAAAAAATTGTATCCTTCTACTAAACCAGTTGACTTTGGGTTAGTGTACAGGGTAAGATGCCAACATTTCCTTCTTTCTTTTTATTTTCATTGACTTATTTGCAGGAGAGACAAATGTTTGCTTGGAGTGCTTCACTGGTGGAGTGAGAAACCTGAATTGCATGTCCAAGTGTACAGTATCAGTGTGTCTTGGACTTTGTGCAATAGATGTTTTTGGTATGAAGGAACGTGAGAGTGTTGCAGAGACCAAGCATCATGCTCCATTTTAAAGGGTGTAGTTGCAGGAACTGTAGGTGGCAGATACCTAGTCTTGGAGCTCGATTTCATAACAGAAATGATCATTTGATATCTTAAGTCCAGCTTTTTTGTTTCATTGAAATAATGATGCATAGAGAAGGCAGGAGTATAGTTCCTTCATGGTGTGTTATGTTATGCCATGTTCTGCCATCCTTTGAAGTAACCAGCCCTGGCAATTGCCCCCAGTGGTAGTGAGCTTGATGAACCCACATGATAATGTAGTATGGCAAATATTCGATCCTGTAGACTAGGGAGATTTACAGAGTTAAACACCCCTGGTGATCAATTACAACAATAGGGAAGAAGAGATAGACAGGAAAGAAATTGGGAATTTTAAAGATGAATTTAAATTAAATTTTAAGTTATCTTTAAAATTAAAATAATTCTTGGATGAGTCTAGTGAAGGCAGTTCATAAACCTGGGAATGGTTGTATGAAGGAGTAGATTGTAGTGGGATATGATCAGTAGTTCTTGGTGATCTGTTAAGAGTTTGGAAGAATGTGTTTTGTAGGGATTTCTTCTTTTATGAGCAAGTCTTACTACATATTGATGAAGCCACAGCATTTTATGATGGAGAAAAATGACTATAACATGACTAGAATTCAAAAATGGGCAATTACTTCTTTGTAAGAAGAGGTATGATTTGTAAGGAAAGGCACTATCTTTTACTAGAGCCACTCAAAACAGCTGGAAGCACAGATGAGCTTTTTGGGCATAGCTGAGGAAGGCCTCATTTACCCAAAATACTGTTGTTTTTCTAATTGTACCAGATACTCTACTCAAAGACATTTCGCTTTTCTAGCATTTTATCCCACTTATGTTCTTCTACCATCCTGATTATAAAAGAACTATTATTAGGCCTCTCTATGAAATGTTTGAACCATCTTGCAGATATTGAGAGACTCATGTCTCCACTCTCATAGTAAAACATTTAAAAATGTTTCTTGTTCTCACTTAATTTTTAAAATGAGATTTCCATGATATGCTGCTGGATCATCATACAAATATCAAGTACAGCACTGACAGTGGAAGAGTAAAGACCCATCTGTGCTACTCATTTTTTTTTCCCCCCACCATGTTTTATGTTTGATAGTTAGAGCACCTTAACCTTAGTGGTTGTCTAATATTTCTCTGAGTGGTAACTTACAGGGACTAATTAGGAATAATAATTCTTTCCATAATATGCTGAAAAGAGGAGATCAGATTTAGAATAAATGAATTTAGAGATATGATTCATAAAACATAATGAAGCAGTCAAAATTATTTGTCAATCAAGAAAATAATTTGTAATACTTTGGCTTCCACATTAGAGACATCCCTTCTCCAAGTTCTGGCTGGCTAAAAAAGTCCTCTCCTGTGCTCTGCAGCCATGATAGGGCAATAGAGGTGGGAATCAAGGAAAGAAACATGAGGACTTTCCCCTAGAACTAGCAATAAACCAGAGATTGACGATAGGATGGGACAGCTCTCATTAGCATCAAGAAGTTTTGTATTTGACTTTGAGAGAAACCAACCCATCATTTTTGAGTGGATAGCTTTAGACCGTGGTGCTTTGTGAACCCTATGTTTGACAGATGTGTGAATGCCTGTGCATACATATGAATATATAATGTTATCCATCATGAAAGTAGCCTGCCAGTCTTGGGCATGTGTGAGTTCCCTGCCAGCCAGGATGCATGCAACCGTGAGCAGTATGCCTTTGCTGAGGATACATGCTGTGATGTATTTCAGAAGGGCAATAAATATGTCATGGCAGCTTGCCACTGGCTAGCCATGCACTCCTGCAATTGTAAGATGGTTCATGTGCTGGATGTAAAGATAGAGCTACTTCATTCTCATCCTCATCCAGAAGGTTCAGGATTTTTCAAAAGATAAATTTTTGTGTTCTACTTAAAGCACCTGTCTGTAATGATGGGCTAGAGGAATGAAGTATCGAAAGCTGTTGGAAGATGTGAAAGATTACCAGATGCTTGTTAGAACAGCATGTTGCTAAGTAGTCACGCAGAGAGAGGATGGAAACTTCAACTGCGGTCCTCTGTGAAAATGCTCCCACAGAGATCTGCTTATTAACTAACACCAAAAATTCATAGCAGGAGAAGCTGAAAAAGCAGCTGGAATGGTGAATGCTTTATTGATGAGGGACCACTGGACACAGAATAGTGCGAAGTGTGTTCTGGCTCTGGGGATGTTATGCCTCTCCCTGGCATACGGCCTTGGAGAAATTGTAAAGAGGAGACACCTACCATAAGCATCAAAGCTGGGATGTTCCTCTGAGTGGACTGGAAGCCCAAGTGGGCATTCCTCATCCTGTGCTGGCTGCTTTCTCCAGCACTCTCTCCTTCTCTCCCCATCTTTTTCTAACATCCTTTTCATCTGAGGTTCATCTACACCTACCTTCCTCGTCTGCTTTTCAATGTGTCCTCCCTCTGAACTCACCCGGAAAAATAACTGCAGAACTAACAGAACACCTCGCCAGGGAAGGCTGCAGCCTGCATCTGAATGAGGAAGGGGCTTTGAGGCGGCAAGTGGCACCATTTGGGGCTGCTTCTGTTTATCCTGAAGCATTTTAAAAACCTAGTTTTTGGGCTAGTCCAGTTGTGAGCCCCTAGTAATAAATCTGTCACATAATATATTGCATATGGCACTATCAGTAACACTATAGCTAAATACTAAATCACAAAGAAATTTCTAAGAAGATTCCGGAGAGAAAAGCAGATCTGAGAGCATTTGACAGTATTGATGCATACAGCTAGTAAATCTATACATGAGTCAGATGGGATCATATCCAACCATGAACATTTAAAAACTAATGCATGTGTGACGTGGTGTAGTTAAAATGCTAGGTCCTGAGCCTACAAACACCTGTGCTTGTGCCTGACTTGAGGAGCATGAGGAGGTTCTCTGTGGGTCAGGACCTTGGAGAACTCTTGTGGAAAAGGGATGATTCTGAGGCTAGGAGAAGACAAGATGTGCCTGGTGTTACAGCTGGATTCAGTATTTGCGAGTTCAGTGATGTCTAACCCCAGAATTTTCCACTCTTCTGTTTTCAATCTGCGGTAGAGGCATATGCTTCTGAAGTCTTTCTGTAGTCATGACATTTTGTGCTTCCTGTGAGGCACTCTTTGGTAATATTAATACAAATTAATTTAAATACACCGAAAAAAATAGTATTAAAATTTTTTTCCTTCAATCTGGGGAATACCATCAGGCTCCAGTGTAAAGGTAGTTTTACTGAAACTACCTCTAGGTTACTTGGCTATATATTCCTTAATATTTCTTCAAATCAATGCCATTCTAGTTTTCTCTCTTTTACTTATTAGATTCTGATGAGTTTGTTTTGAGTTGTCTCTGCCAATCCTTGTCCTTTCATATACATACCAAAATCCTATTTTTCATAGAAATTGTATGTTTCTGTCGACTCACTGGCTTTCAGTCTCCTTAAAGCATGTAAGTTCAGCAATCAGCTATTGTGTACTTCACCAATGGCTCAGTTGCTACCCACGCTTACTGTATTTTGGACACTTTCCACTGAAGTCCCACTCAAAACTGGTGACTTGGTGTGCAGATGCCGAGTTCGGACCTTTGTGCTGCTTTAAGTGCTGCATACACTGTCCCAGCTGACAATGCAGAAAGGTTTCAAGTCCAACCTAGTAAGGTACTTCTGCACTGGGAGCTTTCGGAGATTTTCTCTTACCTGTTCTAACAGTGGAACAATTTAGTTCCTGGTAGCTGTGTTGTAGGGCAGCCACAGGTGTTCCCATAGCTTACCTCAGCTTGCTCAGAGCTAACGGGGGTTAAAATAACTGGAACAATGAAAGACCTCCAGAAAGATATGTCTTGTTGTATGTAAAGAAGATTTCCTGGTATTTGGCTACAACACCATGGCTCAGCCATGCAGTAGGAAGAACAGTATAACACAATCTGTGTACAATAAACTTCTTTCTTCTCTAACTGCACAAATAATGCATGTTTAAAGGTATGAGCATATGTTTACACATATGTATTTGCATCAAGGTCTTTTAAAAAAAAAAATATATATATACACATGTTGGCTTCTCTACAAGCAGTATATGGCTTTACCTTTTAATAGTCACTTATTGTTCCCACCTCCAGACAAGTAAGTGTATGTTAACAACTTTTTGCTCATGTAGAGATTTCTCTTCAAATTAATGCAAAGGGGATAGAGGCTGACCAGCTGTGAGAAATCAGATCTCTCGTATATAAATTGTGTACCTAAGATCTCCTTCTGGGTGTTGTTTTGAATGTTACTTCACATGTAGCTGATACACCTTGGTAATTGCTGTATAATGTCCATTGAACGTATTTGTCTCTGGGATGCAAAGATACAAACGATCCCCTCAACCAGTATATAAGTAGACACTGATTTAAAACCTCTGGTGTCTGCAGTTCCAGTGTGAACTGGGGTAACACATGGTTTCACAGCCAAATGGCTGCACCAAGCCTGTGTGCCCCAGTAGCTCGTGGTGTTGATGTAGTGACACCTTTGGTCCTCTCCTCTTTGCCCTGATACTTCCCTGCCTGGTGGGAGGGTGTCTGTGGCACTTTGTGCTCTGCAATTTTGTTCTCTGTGAAGCTCCTGCCTGCCAGGTAGGCTTGACTGTCTAGGGAGATTTTTGGTTTGAGCGATAGCAGGAGTGATCTCGGATGCATATTATCAGTCCCTTTGAGAACAGTGCAGTTTTATGTAACATCTCTAAGGGATTTCTCAGGAATTTTTTGAGCCCTGAGCAGTGTTCTAGCTTATGCAGGTGTAATCTCTGGTAGAAAAACTAAATATATCCAGCTCTTATAAGATACCGTCTTAGGAACTTTGCAGAGGATTGGTACTGCGGTCAGAGCCTCCGGCTGAGCTCTGGATCCCAGTCTCATTTCTGGTCAGAGAGGTTTTAATGGAGCTAAATTCTATGGGGCTCAAGAGTTTGTCAACCTCCTCTGAAGGGGGTGTTTTGAAAGGAGTGTGGGAGGAAATAAAGGAAAGCTAATTCAGTAACTGTGGGTGAAAAAAAACCTTCTGCCTTTTTTCTTTCTGCTGTTCATGTTCTCCTTTGTTTTGAGCCTCCTCAGCTGGGACATCTCATGTCACTTTGGCTAAAAGATGCAATTTCCTCCTTCATGTTCGAAGGTAACAAGCAACACAGGGGTAGTGGTAGCTGAAGCCAGAAAGAGTTACGTGGATAGTAAAATCAGGGGATGGCGGGTGACCAGGCCTGTCCTTTGTGCCTGCTTACAAATACAGTGGGGAAAAAAGGACACACTCATGCGGCTTCCCTGAAGAAGAGGAATGGAGTTAGAAGTGTGTCTGGTTTTCTTTTTGTGCATGAACAACATGGAGGAATTTTAAATAGCTGATTTTGTTCATCAGGGAGCTCTTACAGGAAGAAGTTGCATTAAAATTAATTAAGAATATAAATTATATTACATGACTGTCCAAAGGCCAGGGGATCTATCCAGTTTTGAGTTCTGAATTTTTCATGTGTGTGACAACAATTTTGCAAGGAGATCTTTGTTCTCAAATCAGCTTGAGAGTGGTAGGGGTTAAAATGAGTGAGATAGTAAAAGGGGAAACATTAGCCACTTCAAGAAATGTGCAACTTTCTTTGTCCAATCCTAAAACTTTGATCTGAACTTCCTTCACTCTTATGTCACTTGCTCAGTTTCTCCTAGTCTTCCACCATTGTTACAGGCAGGCCTGCATCCTAAAATACTCATGTCAAATAAGAAAATAAATTAGTTTCTTTGTTGGTTAATTACTGCCATGTGCAAAGATGATATACTGACTGGAGAAAACTTCTGGTTTTGAGGATATTTTTATATGGAATCCTGTATTTCCTAGCCTAAATTGTTCAATTGAGTGTTTAGTTTGTGTGGTAGCTTCTAGATTCTCAGTTCAGAAAATTATAGCAGTGCTGTAGGAAAGACTGGTTGTGCACTAGGTGTTTATTAGGACTCTGTAGTGTTTACCAAGAGGTTATGAGTACAGGGTTGTACGACACAGCTGAGGCACACAATGTAGTTTTCAGCTGAAGAGGGCTGCACTGAAAAGCTCTATGCCAGCTTCTGTTGAACACAGATTGTATTTCTCCACTGCAGACATTAGATTTATAATTTTTTTTTTCCAGTTCTACTGATATATGAAAATGAGCATCTGGAGGCTATTGTTCAAGATAGAAGAGGTAGCATCAAGTGGCTTAGTCATATGCAGTAGATTTTTTTAAGATGTGCAGGG
>NW_008825306.1:3445921-3457305 GCF_000699105.1 Pygoscelis adeliae
CAGTTACTCTCTGTAGTATTGAATACACTTATTTCCAGTTCACAGTATGTTCTTTGCATGGAGAAGAATTGGGAGAGGCATTACCTATTTTGAGATGGTTAAGTGTATAGTTAAAGTGGTTCTAACTTCCTTTTTTTGTCAATACGCATCTGCAAATATACTTAATCTCAAAGGTAGATTATTTTTCTAGAGATATCGCTGGAAAATTGTTATACTATTCTTGTAGTTGATTTGCATTTTTAATTGGCAAAAATCTTCTCAAGATAAGGAAGTTGATTCATGTGTTTCATGATCAACATCTGATGATGTCCAAGTACATAAGCATCTCATCGGAATAGATAACCTGAAATTTCACTTCCAAAACTCTGTGTCCGGTACGTGTTTTTTTGAGGGTTATGTACCCACATTCAGGATTCTGATTTTTAAAATTTGATTCCTCTTTTTCACCTGAAGAGATATGAGACTGGCTCTTTGTATGCAAACTCATGATTTGGTCTATTTTCATTATTGTCTGCATGTATTTCTCACCTGTATGTGTGGATCCCGAAGGCAGAAGTGTTCAAAGCTTAGTCTTAATATCTTTTTGGAAGGGCATTTCTTCTTTACTTAAATACACCAATATGCATTCATAAAAATAACTGTTACTGTATTTCTGGAGCACTTTGATATAGTATGAGCTAATGTCTGGAGCAATTTTCTTGAAGTGAGGAACAAGAAGGAAAGGCACATCTGTTGCACCTAATTAATTTTTTTGTGTGTGTATGCTGCATGAATATAATTGAAGACACAGAAGGAATAGGATACTATTATGTAGAATCTTTGTATATTCTCTGCATTTCCTGAGTGTGGCTGCATGTGAGTCCTATATCTACTTACTGTCATAATGGCTATTCCAATTAGAGACAGCTTTGGATCATTCAGCTCTACGTCTGTGGCTTCCTGTAGAAGGCAAACAAAACCATTTTATTCTAGTAGAAAAATGCATTTGGGAACAGTATTTCTTCTGAGAATAAGTTTCATCTGTAGGCATTTCATTAAACGTTTATTTCTGTTCAAAACTTTTTATCTATTTTGATACTTCTGCACTGTAGAACTAGTGTAAATTAAATTTACATTGAATTGTTTAGAAAAAATATTTCTAGTCTGATTATTTATATTTTTAATGTATTTTGATGTATGTAGTGCTGTAGTATGCAGCTACCAAGTAACCTAAATTGCTAGCAGTCCCATCTGGAAGAACTGTTATTGGCATTCATTCACTTATAATTCTTGCTGTATGGGATGTTCCCTTTTTTTGCGTGGTGGCAATATACTTTTGTTATGCTCTGAATACTAAAGAACTACTTTAGACTGATTTCAGGAACTATAGTATGGAAAACCCTTAGGTCCAAGAGTTTCATCCTTTTGATTGGACCTAATGTATG
Organism: Pygoscelis adeliae; assembly: GCF_000699105.1. Lineage (NCBI taxonomy): Eukaryota > Metazoa > Chordata > Aves > Sphenisciformes > Spheniscidae > Pygoscelis > Pygoscelis adeliae. The sequence continues at coordinate 3,447,346 of NW_008825306.1, forward strand.
TTGGGCCACAAACACATGCAGTTAATTTTGTGGCCTTACTTGGGGGGAAAAAAACCAAACGTGGTGCATACGTTCTTTTGACTTAAACTTTAATACCTGGGATGCAGTAAGGATTTCATTAGTGTCTTAGTCGCCAGTTGAGAGCCTAAAGGTATCTTTTTGGTGTGGAAAAATTTAAAATGCCAGATGATAAATGTCGTAAGGTTTGTACATGATCACTTAAAGAAGGGTATCAAAAGACTTACAGTAATGAATCCCACCGAGTCTTTGGGCGTATGAACAGACATATGATAATTGAGCTTTCATCTATTCATAGTCTGTTTGTGTGTAAACATAAAGAATTCATTCGATGGTTCTTTTTCTACCAAGAGTCAGAGCTATGCTGAAAAAACAAAATGGCAACAAACAATTTGTTTCCCATTTTTGTGTCGACAGATGAAGCTGTGAGATACCAAACTGACACAGATTGCTCTTACAAATATTTCTGGTCCCAGAAAAGAAGTCCTGGTTAAAGCAAGATAAAAATCGTTAGGCTTCAGTTTATGATAGCTTAATTACTTGCTGCAAGGATTATGGTGTTCTCTTGAATGAATAGTGTCCAGTAGAATCAGACAATTGTAGTGTAAAAAAATTAATTTATGAGTGGGATTTTTTTTTTAAACATTCACTGTTTTCCCAGTTATCGTCTGAGTTAGGTTCCATTCTGGTTGCTTGAGGAAAACGAGATCCTGTAAGCAAAAGCAGCTGGAGTTACAAAATATTTTGAGTAGTAATCTTTCCGTGATAATTCCATATAAATTAAATAGGATACAATGTATTTTGTTTACATATTTGGACACAAACTAGCTACTCTAATTTCCTTGTTCAAGCTGAATGTAAAGTAATATGGATTGGGAAAGTATACGTTTTAGTTTTTTTCGTTTTCTCTGTTTGTGATTGTTATGCAGGCTTCTGCAAAATTAGCTGTTATTATTTGCCAAAAAATTTGAAGAAACTAATTTGCAGCATTTGGCTTCTTACAAATCCTTCAACACAGACAGTCTTGGTTATGTTTGTGTGATTTTCAGGATCATGTATTCCTAAATAAAAACGGAAACCTTTGGAGGGGGTAGACAAAACTATGATGAGTAATACTCTGGTATTAACCTAGACTCTTAATGTCTGGGTTTTCACATTGTCCCATCAGGATGGTATGTGAAATAAGCACAAATACCTGTTCAGGATGGAAATGCTTATAAACAACAATTTAGTAAATATTTGCGTGAACAAAAGCTATTTATGGAAATGTCTGTTGTGGTTTAACGCCAGTCGGCAACTAAGCACCACACAGCCGCTCGCTCACCTTCCCCTCCCGGTGGGACTGGGGAGAGAATCATAATAACAATAATATAAATTGTAATGGAAAGTAAAACAAGAAGAGAGAGAGGAGCAAAACCCAGGAAGGAAAAAAAAAACCAACAAAACCAAGAGGTGATGTAACTGCTCACTGCCTGCCGACCGATACCCAGCCAGTCCCCGAGCAGCGATCGCTGCCCCCCCGGCCAACTCCCCCCAGTTTATGTACTGAGCATGACGTCGTATGGTATGGAATATCCCTCTGGCCAGTTTGGGTCAGCTGTCCTGGCTGTACTCTCTCCCAGCTTCTTGTGCACCTCCTCGCTGGCAGGGCATGAGAAGCTGAAAAGTCCTTGACTTAGTATAAACACTGTTTAGCAACAACTGAAACATCAGTGTGTTATCACATCATTCTCATGCCAAATCCAAACCACAGCACTGTACCAGCTACTAGGAAGAAAATTAACTCTATCCCAGCCCAACCCAGGACAATGTCATAAGTGTCTTAAAAGCCCAAAGGAATAGAAACATGCTTAAATTTAACACCAGTTCAGATCTTCAAAGACACTTTATGAACACTGCCACAGAATATTTGTAAAAAAACTTCTAAATATTTTCTGGCAAATATTATTTTCTGTGTGAAAGGGCAAAATGCATTTTAAGAAAATGAGTGCAGATTTATTTCCCTATACAGGATTTTTTCCTGAACTGTAGCCTAGGGAATTTTAAGTTCCATGCATATTTGCTATGTCAAACTGGAGTGACTAATATGGAATTCACAGGAGCTAAAACATTGATGAAACTTTCCCTATAATTAAGGATGAGTCTGAGCTACTATTTGCTTATTTATGCTAGTAATGGAGTAGTAGTGACCTTTAGTGAGGCTAATTAACACGTGTTCTCTTCTGCAGTGCATTTCAGAATGCTGTAACAATGGAAAAATTAATATCAATATATGCTATCTGCGAAAATACTATTAAGAATATTACTCTTCTTACCTCCATCTTACTCTCTTAGTTTTTAACCTTGAATAAGGGCATGGGTTATACTTTAATTAATGTAACTGTCCTCTTCTCATACCAGGAATAGTCCTATTTAAGTCATTAAGATTTACTGTCCTTAGCCTGCCTAACTGCTGTGCTGTCCATATTTCTATATGCTTTCATGTTTTATGGGAAGAGAAGCAACATTATTTTATTCAGGAAAAGCTTTTCCTTGTCTTTCAGTTCAAAGAGATATTGTGCTTTTGATGAAAAGGGAGCTGTTGCTTTTACAAGATGTACTGACACTTAAAGGAGAGACAGAGAAAAAAGTAAATTGATGCTTCTGTGTTTTAAAACTGGCATAGGGGTGGAGATGTTTGTTCAAAGTAGGAACTAGATCAAACCTGAATCCATTAAACCTAAAACTCTTATTTATATTGAAAGACACCAATATGCACGCCCCAAAGGTGATGCTTTTTCCTTTTCCGACTCCATTTTACTGTTTGGCAGTGGTAATGCAACTCAGGACTTCGTTTGCTTCTGGCATCTTTCCTGAGTCACCGTTTGCTTTCATGTGGGCTGTCAGACACCAAGGATGGAGAGACCAAAGGGCTTGACCCTGCAGGGTGTGAAATGCCCTCAAGTAGTTTAGATTTAAATAGGACAGCGGGCTGATAGTCTCTCTTCTTTCAAAAGCAAGCTGGGCATGTAAACCCAAAAATATTTCAGTGTACTTAAAGCACAAACTTTGGAATTTATTTTGCACTGCCTGACAATAATCTTTTTCATGGCTTTACAGCATGCACAGAGACAATTTTACATTCAGTTACTGCTCTGTTAGGAACTTTTGGTTAGAATCACAAACTCTTATGAGAAACTTATCTTTATTCTTTTCTATAGATCCCCATCTTTAGACTGCTCTCTTTGCCTAAGAATCAAGTGAGAATCTCCAGTGTGATAGCTCACCAGATGGCTTGGGCGAAGACATGGAGTTGTACTGAGGGTTGGCAGGATGCTGGTGAGCCGCAGAGTGCTCATCTTCTACTGCCTTCTGCTGAAGCACTCTCACTGCAGAGGAGAAACCCACACACCTGCATAGTTTTAAGTCGCTAAAAATTGAAAACCGTGGAAGCAGAAATGAATTCTTGCTCCTTTGAAGAATCTTAAATATTTTTGCAGTCTTTTAATTGCACTTTCTTCAATTGCTTGGATAATGACATTGTAACAAAAGAGTTTTGATATATAGTGTGAAATTCTGGGAAATTAAAGAGCTGGTGACAGCATGATTTCCAGGATTGATTTCTGCCATATCACGACAGTGTTGAAAATCAATTGAAAATCTGTTAAGAATTTCATTTGACAAAGTATGCATGTTTGTTCATCTTTGCAGGTGTATATGCTGACAGAATGAGTATGCTTTCAGGTATTTGAATGTTACCTGAATAGAGATAAATTTAAACATTTTTAAAGTTAAGCGTGTTACTTGCTTTGCTGAATCAGGAATATAACACATAAGTAGCTAGAAGCCAAAATGTGAAGTCAGTAGAAATTATTTATGCATGGTGGTTCATTTTTTCTGTTTTTAATTTTCCATGTTAGTCCTAATTGTAAAGATTGCTCCAGGAAAAAAAAGAAAAATGAGAAATAGGAGAATAACCTCATTTTCTTTTAAAAGAAGATAATACTATGAATAAAAATCTTTAGAGCTTTTTCTTTTAGAAACTTGGTAGTGTTCTTTCATTTTTTAACCTTAACTCTTCTGAGGAAATTGTGTTTCTTAATATGCTGGTATATGTCAGGACTAACTGCGTTGAGGCATTTTTTTAGTAATAAAATACTCAGCTATTTGGCATCGTGTGCAAAATAAGTGTGTGTGTGTGTATATTCTCTTGAAGAGCCCTCCTTCCTACCTGCCTTACTAAGATTAAGCAATTGTGTAGTTAGATAAATATGTGCAAAGAAGGAGGTTCTCTTTCCTGGCAGTCTCCTTGCCTCCCATCTCCCCTGGACTGCTCTCTCTTCCCCAGAATTTCTCGGCTTATCTCTGATTCAGGGTAAATGATCTGGATATGTGGGCTGTCTATGTGTTGTTTATAAGCAAGAAGAGATACAGGACATACAGAAAAAACTGATGAGGCAAAATATTTGCATTTTTGAACACTGACCTGGTGAAAGGTCTCCTAAGGTGAAATAGGGTGCATGAAGAAAAGTTTAAAGCCACAAAAAAAATTGTAGCTTACCTAATAGGTCAAGGTACCCGCATACATTTTGGCTAGTTGTATCTGCTTAACAGGACCTGAGGTCCGAGTCTGCTGATTGTAGGATCATGAGAGTTTTAGTTATTATAGAATCATAGAATAAGTTGGGTTGGAAGGGACCTCTAAAGGTCATCTAGTCCAACCCCCTGCCGTGGGCAGGGACATCTTCAACTAGATGTTCTTGTTTTAAATCTGACTTGACTGAAACCAGGGTGCGTTTACAGAATAATACCTGTGCTGGCACAGAACATTGTTTCACATGAGAAACTGGATGTCCTCACCTCTGGGAACAGCAGCGCTCCTAGAGAGAAAGGGCAAGTGCTGGAGACTTGACGTATTTTAGCTGTTCACGTCTCATTTGTTGCTGTAAGTCTGCCATAGTCCTTAATTTGCTAACACTTTTGCTACATTTTATTATTTGTAGGGAAGACAGAAACATGTACAGGCATTTAACTCTGCTGGAAAGGATGAGGATTACTTTGTACTTGGGATGGAGAGGCCATCAAAACCTTGCTTTACCCAGCACCAAGAATTGCTTTATTTGTAAACAACAAACCAATCCTGTTTCCTCAATTACTTATAGGGAACAAAAAGGAAAGGTATTAAAAGAAAGCCCCCAAACGCTAGAAAAAAAATTATTTCAGATCTCCATTAAAGTCACAGTGTCAGAAAAATTGTTCATAGATTGTTTTTGTCAGTACATCTAAAATTCACAATTCTTGTTTTTCTGTGGATCACCTGTATCAATGCATTTTATCTGTGCATTGATATTGTTCATGACTTTGGTGCAGAACAAGCGTCACTTTATTACATTTGATACGTGTTTACACTTGATAAGAATATGCAGGTAGTAAAAGTTTCATGATATTGTGAACTATTAACTTCTTACTTTAAAGTACATGATGTTTTTGCTAGCTGTGTTTTATCTGTGTGTTGATATTGTTCATGACTTTGTGCAGAACAAGTGTCACTTTGTTACATTTGATATGAGTTTACACTTGATAAGAATATGCGGGTAGTAAAAGTTTCATGATATTGTGAACTATTAACTTCTTACTTTAAAGTACATGATGTTTTTGCTAGCTGTGTTAGCCAGGCATCTTGCTCCCATGGAGCAGTCTCACTTAAAGGAAAAAAAGCAAGTGGGAGTTTCTGGGTTTCGGAGCCGATTCAGTTTTGCTAGAATAAGAATTAGAGGTAAAATGAATGTGAGCAATAACAACAAAACAGAAATCACTGAAAAAGGGACAGAAGTCCTACGACTGCTGAGAAGTAGATACTCTTCACTGGGCAAAGTGACAGCTGAATGAAATGAAGAACCTGTACTGGGAGGCAGAGCTATCTGAACTGATGTTTAAGCTTTTAAAAGCCTTTTAACAATTATTACCCAGTTCCTTGAGAAATTGCCGTAGCAACTGAATGTGAGTTATTGAATACTGCAACAACTTCTGTATCCATACAGAGACTTTCCTTACAATGCTCCTTCACCTCTCCAGCACAGCGCTTTGAATTGAAGGAAACTAATTTTCTATGAATATTTATAGCCTGTTCTTTTAAAAGAAGTTTTATTGATTTGATTACTGCTCCCACAGAACATAGATGAAAAGAAGCCACTGAAAGGAGATCAGCCTTTGTCTTGTCAATTCTTGAATATTACACATTTTATTAATGTCAGTCTAGGTTTTCCTGTTATTATTCATCATTGAAAAAGAGAAGTTATACCTTATGGTAATTGAGAGGCTTTTTTAATAAAATGTCTTTTTTCAGGCTTGAGCCAGAACATCATAACCTTCAAAATAATATATTGACATTTCTGTGACACAGAATTATGGATTAGTGCTAAAAATCAGAATTTTGTAGGTTGGAATCCAGATAATATCAAAGGGAGTGCTGTGCTGAGCAATGATATTAGGTAAATAGTACTTTGTGACAACATCGTTCCCAAATCACTGACAAAAACTAGTAAGAGAATTGGCTTCTAGAAACTATAGTTACTAGTAGAGAAATTATGCTTAACTTCTGTAAAGCAGAGATTTTCAGTTTCATAGCAGAGTGCAGTTTAAAACAGAGGTACCTTCACCTCTTTGTTATTGCACAGGGCACTTCCTTCAGCCAGATTCATGTGGCAATTTCATCAATTGCATGTACAGAGAAGTATTTAACTTTTAAATTGAAGAATTAACTTGGAGGAGGAGCATTAGCTGCATGCCCATAACAGGAGCCACAGGCAACAGCTTCTGAGCAATGGCTATAAGATATAGTTATAGTATGTGCATGTGTGAAAGAATTCGTGTGTATATGTAACACAGAAATATTGTGCTTTCACTGGAAGGGTATTCATATTCAATTCATCCAAGTATTCAGATTTTGCAAATTCAGCCTTTAAATTCTCTTGCACTGTGTTCAGGAATATATGTGCATACACATGTGCGTGTGCGTGTGCCCTGACAGAAGGGGAGTCCATAGATTTTGTAAGTATTCACGACAGATTTCTGTGTGGCCTTGAACAAGCTTGACTGAGGTTCCTTGAGGACTTTAGATGCCAAACTTTCCCTAGTTAAGAGTCAATGTAATGTAACCACATAGTCCTCAGCCACAGATTTGGTGTGGGTTACGGACCTAAATGGTATAGAAAATTTTGGACTTTCCTTCCCTCTGTGCTTCAGTTACCTATTTGTAGAAAGGGGAATAGGAATTTTCTAGCTACTTAATGTTGGGAGGAGAGTCACATGGAAGACTGAAAATGCCCTTATACTATTACTAACCAAAGCCATAAAACCCCATGAAGTATTTATTTGTAAATATGTATGTACGTGACATGAGTATATGCAAGTATATCAAATTTTGGAGTGTAGGACAGAGTGAAGAGGAAAGGAAGGGGGATCGGTGTAAAAATGCAGATGTTTCCACACAGTGAACACGAACATGCAAGTTTTAGTATTTCTGCAGTATATGCAGAGATTTCCATGTAGCCAGTATGGGCACATATACCGCCTTTTTGTTTAATGATTATGTCCAGACCATTATTTATGCTAAAAGGATATCTTATTTATCTATGAGTAAGTGTGTATCTTTGCCTTGGCACTGACGGGCAGGCATGTATTTAAATGCTAATCTCCTGAGCCCAAATGGCAATCCAAAGGGAAAAAGCATCTTAGCTACTAGAAATTCAGCAAGGTACCTTTCATAAAGATTTCATCAGACAGCTCCTCGGGGCCTGGAAAAAGCATCTTTTGATCTCTGAAAATCAGTTTGACATTCAGTATCAAAACACACGTATGCCCTTTGAAAAAGGTAATTCCTGTAATTGAGCTGCAGAGTCAGGGTGGATGTGAGCCTACGGCAATACCGCCGACAGTTGCACACAGTGTCCGGCGGCTGAAGGCGAGGGCATGGCAGCCGGTTCACCTGGCTCCGGCCTCATGGGATTCAGCAGCAAGGAGCTCAGCCTTTCCTCTGAGTCTATGCAGTCTTCTCAGTGTCAAGTTTCTGTAATCCATTTCTGTGTGATTAAGGGTGTGTGTGTTCACCAAGTCGTTTATCTTTCAGTATTGAACTGTTTCATCAATTGCCCACATACCCAAACCTACAGCTGAGTAGTTTCTCATATCTCAAAATATATGACATTATTTCAGTATAATTTTCGCTTTGTTTGCTACCTGATGAATGATGTCTTCTGTAATCTGAGGTATGTCAAAAACAGTGAGAAAACATTTACTGGTATTTGAATTTACATTTTCTTGTTTGGAAAGAAAATGTTTCAAACCTTCCCCAGACCTTTCAATCCCACTTGAGCTATTTGATATAAATGAATCATAAGTGGTGACACTCTTTTCCAGTCAATTTTGCAAGTAAAATCTAGTCCTAGAGCTCTCAAAAGCACCTATAATCTCTCACATGAGAAATACTTAATTGCAGCCAGCTAGTTTCAGTAGATGCCCTGCTTTGTCTAGGAATTTTCTGTGAAAATACATTCATTTGGAGTCTCTATTCTTCTAACTCAGCTTTGAAAATGTGGATCTAAAAGAGCTTTCTGAAAGACTGAGATACCGGTTCACTAGAAAGCAAAGGGGTCTTTTTCTCTACTTAAAACAGAAATTAGATTTTTTTTTTAAATTAGTTGCCAGTCTTCCTTTTTATGAAGGTTTGAATGCAAAGACAGTCTCATGTCTCATTTGAACAAAAGTGTCTTGTCAATTGTATAAGAATTTCTAGCATTACAAACTTTTCCATATTTGCAATATAACCTATTGTTTGTCATGGGGGGGGAAAACCCAACTAGAAATTGAAACTTTAAACATTGTTTTGCTCAAAAGCAGTAATATATTTGTAGTTATCAAAGTTACTAAATTCTACTTAATAGCAAATCTATTTCAGATGGAAAAGTTAGACACTGTCATCCTCAAACAAATATGTCCAAAAAAGGGGGCATGAAAATAAAAAATAATTCCTATAAAGTCTCTTGGTTTTTTTCTTTTCATTTAGCGTACCCTTGCTTCCATCTCTATAGCCGACCAAGGGGACTGAAGTTCCCCTTGAATCTGATTTGAATCTTGGAGGCTGTAAGGGCTTTGGAGCTGAAACCGTGGAGTATGTTATTTCGTTGAATGGAGCAATTAGTTGCAATCTATTTACAATGGCCTTTTATTCTTAATTCACTCAGGGTTATTGGAAGCTTCTTCTAAAATACATTTCTTGTCCACAGCTGCTTGTCAGAGACAACATATTCTAAATGCACAAAGTCCTTTGGGCATTAAAGGCATGCTAAGCATTTAGCAGAGCATGAAAGGGATTTGGTGAAACTAGGAGGCAAATCGTGCTCCTGGTTATGCAAGTGAAGTGAGGGGGTGCACTGGGGAAGGACAGTCTGAAAATGGTACTGATGTTATCTTGGGTGAAACTGATCCCATTGTGCAAGTTAAATTTTGTACTCTGTACTGTTCATTGCAGACAGTGTTGGTTAAAAGCTCTTTGAGGGAAACTTTCCGATAAATTTAGCAAGTTTAAATCAAGTGCTTAGCTCTTTTCCATGTTCAAAAACAAGTGTATTGGTTGTAATGGGGAACCAACTGGTTCTAGGAACTATCCATTTAGTATAACCAGAGGAAGAGACAAACTGCATGGGACTGAAGATGTGAAGGGTAACTGAGGTACTGAGGCTGCCTCTATGGTTACAGTGTGTACCGGCCCCCATCTCCTCTAGGCAAGCAGCTCAGAGGGAGGGAGGCAGCAGGGAGCACGGTGTGATATGGCTGGTTCCCTGAGGTTTCTCAGCGAGCAAGACAGTTGTAGACAGACTTTATGCCAGCCTCTGGAGCAGAAGTGGAAACTCTGAAGCGACAACCCTGTGCCAGGGAGCTGCTGCAGCAGTGCCAGGCGTTCCT
>NW_008825306.1:3458056-3478493 GCF_000699105.1 Pygoscelis adeliae
CGCAGTGGTATGTGGTGTCATTCCTGTGGCTGTGTGCTCCTCTCCATTTCGGGCACTGTGGTTGAAGTTTTCCTTTGGTTTTACCTAGCAGCAGGATTCTTCTGATTTTTTTTTTCTTTAAAGAAAGTAATAATACTTTTCTGAGGCAAAACCCTCAGGAATTATATCAACCACATGAAATATAAATACATTTTCTCTCCCATTGCATAAATGATGGATTAGCTTTTCACTGGAGAAACCGAGAGTAGGATATAAGGGCAATTTGTGTAACTCGCCAAATAGGCTGTGGTGTACAGCAGCAGACAGTTATGAAACGTGACGCTGTAGGAAATATGATTGATGTGTGATGGACACTGCTTGGTAGATCAGTTCCCTAAAGTACATGTCCTATCATGAGAGCACCATGGTTTGTATTATGTGCAGTGAGTATCTGGACACAGATAAACTACTACCTGTTGGAGTATTATTTTATCCAGTAATGTGTGAGGTTTTTTAAAGTATAATTAATAATATAAGACCTTCTTTGTCATTTATGGAAGAAAAGAGTTTGTCTTTTTTCAGGATGAAAAGCAAGAATTTGTGAGTGTAGAAGTGAGGTACCATCCTTTTCTCGAGCAAGACTTGACTCTGATTTATGGAGGAGAATATATAGAGCTGAATGTGAACTTCTCGTCCTCGTACCAATTAGCAGCAGAAGTGTGCTGCAGCAGCAATTGTCTCTATAATAGCTGTGGGATGCACAGAAAATGCCAGTTTGCTTTATGAAGCTAACCGAGTAAAACTGCCAGCTTGGCATGTGCTTCACTGTCACCGTTACGAGACACCGCTTTTGTAGAGCAAGCAAATACAGTTCTTAAACCAAAAAAAAGGGAGAACGATTTCCAAATCCCTTAGTACAAGTTTTATATATCTGGTGTATCCAGACCCCTGCTTCTGAATTGCATTAAGACCCCTCAGGAATTACACCCTGGCAACTATTCAAGCTCCTGTTGATGCATAAACAGGCACACTTAGGAAAACAGAGTAGCTTGGATCTGTTTGTCCCTTTTTGGTTGGTGATGAGCTAATTTTATTTTAAAATGCAAGGGTCTTTTCTGCTTGGTGCATGAAGGGACAGAGTGAACTCAGTGGAGCTGAAATTTCCTGAATTATAATAATCAGTAATTTTAGCCCTGGCTCTGGGTTAGGGAGGGATACTAGGTTGGACTAAAGGCGCTGTGACTTTATTCCACTTGCCTGAGACAGACTTTTTTATCATATTACTGCAGGGAAACCTTATGAAGTTGGAGGACTCCATGACCTGTAATGGATGGTGTTTCCTGTAATTTTGTCCTTCATGTTTAGTTTGACAGGGTTTATTTGTCATGATGTGGGAAAAATACGAACTTTTAACTTCTTTTTATCTAAGTGAACTCTATCAACATTGCATTTATTGTTTGCACAACTACTACCTGGTAACAGATATTAGGACAAAATATCTAGGAGTAAAATATATTCCCAATGTGATTTACTTTTTTTTAATGAAGTTGAGTGAGGGGCAGCTTTGTCTCCTGTGTACTAAAAGGAAAAAGTAGTTTTGACACAGATTTGGTGTAGTTTACCTACATGAGAACAGAACCAAAAATTAAGATAATAGGTTTCACAAAGAAAATCTATATTTATGTTAAAACAACATGCTCAGAATAGTTAAATAAAAATTCTGATAAATAGATAAGCTATTAATTAAATGTACTTTGCATGGTGGAAGCTTACAGTCATTGTGCGTAAATACTAAGCTATTTTAAAAAGAAAACTGACATTGCAAGTTCTCAATAGAGCTGATAAAATTCGTCTGTCTGCTTTTTCACATTAAAATTGGATTTTCATGGAATGATTTTTGTGTATGTGAAAAGTATCTTTTTAAATATTTAATTAAGACACCGAGAAACAAGTTTCTCAATTACTTGCTAAAATATTTTGCTTTTTATTTACAAGTTATTTTTTCCTACCAAAAAAGCTAACTTTTAAAAAATGCTTTTGTTTAATTTCTCCATGGAAAAAAAGCCTTTTTCTGACAAAAGGCCCCCCCCCCCCCGAGAAAATAAGTCTTTTTCCTTCAAAGTGCACATTGTGCTGAAAAGTGAAACAATGTCAAAAATGCTGGGGTGTTACTACAACTGCCCCACTGCTCCCTCAAAACATTGAGTGATCCTTTGGAGGAGAAAAACTTTTGAATTAAAACTGAGGACTGATGCTCATGAAACTTGTCTGTAGAGTTCTGCCGACTTTGGGCAAATCATCAAAATACCAATCCTGGGAGATGCATCTGAGGGCGTTTCGCAGATGCTGGGGCCTGTGCTCTTTGTATTCCAGTTTCTCTGTTTTGAGTGGACCAGCAGCAATCGAGCTACCACCGGCATATCAGGGTGATATGGTTACACAAGCCAGTGAAGACAAAATGATTTCCACTTTTGAACGGACAGAGCCGTGAACTGTAAACTGTTTCTCTAAGCTTTGTTTGTAACACTGGAAGAACCAAAGCCTTTAATAATGAAGACTCTAAGCAGTCTTAGAGTCTAGAAATCCCTGTTTTGCTCATCCAAGTGGCTTTTTTTGAGGCTGCTTCACTTTGAAACACAGCACATTGAAGGAAAATTGTATCTTGTTTACAAGTACTGCAGCCTGCCAATTACCAGTCCAGTAATAGACAATTCCAGGTAGCAGAGGCTAAGGCATATCTTAACCAATTGGTATTAACTACATGTAGTAGATGAGAAAAGCTGTCATTTATTTAAATAATAAAAAAAATATTTCTCTAATGGGAGAGTTTTTCTTCTCCACAGTATATATACAATATAAAAAAAAAAAAATTGGTGAATCGTGCAGCAGTTTAATTTTAGCTCAAAGAGGATTATATGACCTACACTTTTATTTGATTTTTCACAATGTTTGCTGTGTCATATGGTTAACCTAGTAGGATCTGTTCGCAAACTGTCCTTTTAAAATGTGTGATGTCATATATGTAACTTCTTAAACATCTCAAGTTGTTTGTAATTTAGGCTTTGGAAACATCTCCCCACGCACACAAGGTGGAAAGATATTCTGTATCATCTATGCCTTATTGGGAATTCCTCTGTTTGGTTTTCTGTTGGCTGGTGTTGGAGATCAACTAGGGACGATCTTTGGAAAAGGAATTGCCAAAGTAGAAGATACCTTTGTTGTGAGTATGCTGACTGCCTTGTTTGTTCTTCATGCTGCTCGTTGTTCTGAAGTTAACAATTGAAATGGAAAGCCTGAAAAACAGGGTATAGCTCATCATTGTAACCAGATGTCAAGCAAAAGGTAGGAAGAACTTTGCAAAGTCTGAACGTGTTACTGAACATTGTTAACTGAGGATTGGATGAAGCCAACATTTTCTACAATAATTATGGTTGGGAAGAGGAACAATATCCAAAACATTTTATTTTTGCTTTGCCCTTATACTCCTGAGCTTGCTGTGATGTTTGCCTTTAAAGGTTGTCACATAGATTGTGGTAGGAAATCACTAACTCAGAGAGATGGAGGAGTGGAGCTGTAGGGGTAATGTGTGGAAATTATTGCTGCTGCTTTGAGTTGATTCACAGAAAACCTTTGGTGTCTGAGCCTAAAATCACAAGTCTTAAAATCTCTACTCACATGCTATCATACCAGAGGAAATGCTCACAGTCTGTAGGCATCTACATTTCCAGATTTACGGGTCTGTAGGTGACTAAAGCTTTGTGCGTTCACAGAAGCAGGACAGCCTAAATGGTACAGAGCCTGTTGGTGCTTCCCTGACATTGTACTCCTCTTTGTGGTCTCCTCACTAGGCTGTGGGGTGTTCGACTGTTTAAGGTATTTTCAGCCTCTTCTGCTGAACTGCTTAGCACAGCCTAGATGTTCAAGCCCTTCATTTTCTTCGGCTACCGATCTTCAATTATTCATGCAAAGTGGCACAGCTTCAGTAGAGGAAGAGACCTATCAAACAGACTAGAAGGTTGTACAGGTATTGGGAAAGTTCAGCCACAGCCAGTTCTTAGCAATCAAATGCTTTGAATTCTAACAGAGGAACTTAATTTACTTAACTGAGTCTGTTTCACACACAGAAAAGTTTTAAGGTTGTATTTTACTAATGCAGTTATTAAATGTATTTACTGAGATTTTTGAAGCATAGAATAAATGGCATAATGGAACTTTTAATAAAATTAATTCTTTAGGTGTTTTACTAACCTTTAATAAAATATTGTAGGTTTAACTATTACCTAACGTTCAAAGCACGTATGAAACACTATTTGCCTTTTGATATGTAGAATACGTCATATCCAGTGAATACTTAGTGAGCAGCCTGACTTTGTAGCTGTTTGCATTAGCACTGCAAGTGTTAGCAGAATTGTTTTTTTGCAACAAGCCCTAATCTTTTCTTTATAGGAAGGGTCTGCCATGGCTTTATTTTTGAAGCAAAGCAGACTGGGGCTGTGCTGAGTAGTCATATGCAATAGGTAAATAGAAGCTTGAAAGCGTTTTAAGAAAAGGCAGGTATTTTTGACTTTGAAAGATCAGTTCAAGTCCAGACAAGTTACTGGTGAATAACATCCATTTCCATTGAGATTTGCCTAGAAAAGGCAAGAACATTCCATGAGAACATTTTGGTTTTATCCTTTCTGTTTTTTTATCACTGAATTTTATTTTTTGCTTAAAAGTACAAAAGATTTGAGACCATTTTGTGTGTTTCTTAGCCTGCTGCTCATAGGGATAATGGTTTTACTTTTTCCGTAATGGATGTATCCCTACAACAAGAATGCCCCAACGTAAAAAGCAGCATCTTGCCCTGTTTTGCAAATCTCTGAATGAAAACACTGATCTATATGTTGCAGTCTGGAACATTCCCTTGTTCTGTTTGCTAGTTCTCCAAAAGAACTGGGAGACACTGATGGGTCAGAGCAGGGAATTTCATGTTGCCATAACCAAAGCTACTACTGTGATTTGGGTTACAAAAGCTGGACCTCAGTCATGCTGACTGTAAAACCTAGTTTCCATTGGCACTAAACTTAAATACAAGAAAACATGTATCGTGAACAGTCTTATTTCATTTTTGGTCTCCTTTTGTGAAAGTTTTCAGTTTTGTGCAATCCCTTGCTTACTTTAAGTTGAACCAACACGCTTTGGATGGATGGAAAACTGTATGGAGAGGGAAATTGTCAAACTGGCAGGGCATGTCAAATGGGACTTTGCAGTAGTCTGTTCTAGCTTTGGTACTGTTAAATTTTATTACTAGTTTACACAACAGATAAAGGACTGTTCATTAAATCTACAGATTATCTCACGATTGGGAGAACTAAAAGTTGGAGGACAGAATTAGAATTCAAAATGATCTTAAAAAATTTTGAGAAGCAGTCTGAATATATAGGATTCAATTCAAGAAGGACAAATTCAAAGTACTCTTTGAAGGAATAACAAAATATGCAATTACCTGTCAGAAAACAGTTGTCTAGGTGAATTTTGTAGAAATGTTCTGAGGACTCCAGGGGCTCATAAGATAACATGGGTTAATGTCATACTGCTGTGAAAAAGCATACATCATAGTTAGAAGTGTAAATAGGAGTGTAAATAAATAAATAAATAGATAAAGCATAAGAAAGGATCCTTCCATTCAATTTTGTGATATTTTTTTATATCTAGTTTTGATATGACACCTAATGAAACATGGATTAGTTGGCTGGAGCCAAGGGATAGCAATGAGAACGGATGGGTGAAGAAAGACTGAAAGAAATGAATTTATTTGGTCTGAAGAATATATGACTGAAAGAAAACACCTGTAAGAGTTTGCTGGAAAGAGCAAAGTAGCAATTTCTTTGTTTGCCTTGTGTAAGACCATAAATAATAGACTTAAACTGAAGGAGATGAGAGGTATGTTAAGCATTAGGAAAACTTCCTGACGACAAGAACAGTTAAGCATGATCACATATTGCCTGGCCAGTAACGTATCTGCAGTGGCTTAGTTGGGTTGGTTTTGGGGCAGGTTTGGAAAAGGTGGTGTCTCCCTTCCGGCTCTATTTTCTGTGGTTCTGTTTAGCCAGTTACTTGATTAGAGAGAACTGTATGGTTAAAATTCACCTTTTTTATTCAGTTATTTGTGGATGCACAAAAGTAGAGACATCGCAGGTGCAAGCACTACTTGAAGCTCACTGAAATATCTAGCCCCCACTGAAAACTTTAGCATGATCAGCAGTTAATATTAATGAATGCTACACACGCCACTCACCCAGATCACAAACCTGGCTGCAATGAAGAGTCCAGCCCTGCTCTGCATTTCCTGCTAGCAAATGTTTCCTAGGGTAGTCACGTTTGCTTTGAAAACCCTTTCAAAATAAAACTCTGCTTTGATTTTCCTGTTTGTTTGAGAATTATAATGCATTGTCCTCTTGAGCAATGTAGTGCTCACTGGGGGTGATAGGTGCTTACGTACAGTGGCGCAGTTTTATTAACGATGGGTTTCCTCTCTTTCCCCTTCCCTTTCCAGAAATGGAATGTGAGTCAGACAAAGATTCGCATAATTTCAACAATAATATTCATACTGTTTGGCTGCGTGCTGTTTGTTGCTCTTCCTGCAGTTATATTCAAGCACATAGAAGGCTGGAGCACGCTAGATGCAATTTACTTTGTGGTTATCACTTTAACTACTATTGGATTTGGTGACTATGTTGCAGGTAAGATTTTCTCATAACTCTTTATCTTATAATATTTTGCACAGTGATACATCATCTTCTGCAGTTTTGTATTATTTTGGGACAGACACTTCTCTGTTGTGATGCCTCTCTCCCAATTTTACCCTTTATTATTCTTATGTCAGTGCACAGGAGGGGGCCTGCCCTCATTTTGGATCATGTGGCAGGCTAGAGACGGGAGGTGGGACAGTGAAATGCATGGTGCCTGTCTCTGCATACTCCATTTTTTTTCTTCTCCTGTACTGTTAAAAAATGCTTTACTTAATTTTTAGGTAGAATTTTTTGTTCTTACAGATTGAGTGAAGTGCAAGAATTAATACAGTATCTTAGTCTGCTGAATATATTTTTTTCAGCTGGAGTCGCTTAAAATGTCTCACCCCGTGAAGTTATATGACATAGTTTTTGTGTGCGTCACTTCCTTTCAAAGTGTTGTTCCAGAGCTCTGTTTCTGCCATTGAGATGCCTCTGTTGGTGTTGGATCCTGCTTCTGTGCTTTCTTTCTTTTGTTTGCCATGTACGCATTTGTCCATGTGTGTTTTGTAATGTAAGGAGAAGGTTTAGCACAACCCATAGATAACGTGTCCAACTTTTATGGTTCTATTAACCCAGATTGGATTGGTTGCAAACAACTGTGACAAACTGAGCTAAAAAAAAGCTTGGGCCAGTTCTCTGCATCAGCTTCTTTCTTGAAAAGGTGTTAGAGGTGTTAGACCACTTCTCAGAATAGGATTGAGTAAGCTTCTGTTGTCTGTGTTGAGGAAGTGTGTTAGTCCGAGTCAGTGATGTGTTTGAGGTGAGGATTAGAAATTCCGAGCTTTGTGCTCTGAGTCCGAGACTTGCTTTCTTCAGCCTGATCTCATGCTTCTCCTGATGCAGCACCATCATCTCTCTTTCATGAGATGCCTCTCTCCCACCCCTGAACTCTCTGCAAGGCAGAGGTAGCTGAGAAAGGTAGCCGAGAAGGACAGCAGTGCTGGACTGCTGTCAGCGAGCTACATTGCCGGAGAGAAGCATTTCTAGCAGACATCCACGTGGTGTGGGCTCCTCCCGTGTCCCGTCTGTAGCCACAGCTGTTGCATGAGTCCAGGTGCACCAAGGTGAGGGTCTTATGTTGGGTAGCTCCTCCTAGTGACTTGCAGGCCTGCCTGAAGTTTGCCTTGATGGCGGGAATGTGACTGGTCTTGTTGCTGGCAAAAGTTTTTTTCAGGTTGGTGAGGTCCCACAGAGACCTCTGAAGTGTCTGAACTGTTTGGCATATTCATAAACGATCTGGGTAAAATGGGGGGAAATTTAGTTAGTGGTGAAGATACTAAGTTATGTAAGCTGTTTAAAAAATGAAGGCCACGTGAGAAGTTGACAAAGATTCTTATAAATTATAGAACGGAGCTGTAAAATGGCAAATTAAATTTATTTGGACTTTTACATAGGTTTTTGTGATGTCTCCATATCTCTTTTGAATGTGTCTCATCTCTCTGTCCCTTTTCCTTTTCCATATTGTTTTTCTTATTTCCATTTTGTCTTCAGGAATTTGTGATTCTGGTCAGATTCTAACTAGCACCAAATAAAAAATTTATGCTGTTTCCAAGCCAAGAGTCTGGGTGTTTTAGACTTTGGTTCCTGAGGGGTACGTGTATGTCAGGGAATAAAAATAATAGTGTATAAAGACCTGGTTATATTTACTGTAAAGCATTGTGTGAAATGGCCCACTTGGCTCTAACTAGAACACTGAGTACATTCATCATTACTCTCATTATAAATTTCCACGGATTTTTCTATTTGTAGACCACTTGATATCATAATTTGTTCCTACCTCATGTCTGTGTTTTCATTTTACCAGGAAACACTTTCTCTTTCTACAGAATGTCCTTGAATTACATTGTTCTATAGCTTATGGCCTTTTATGGTTCACTTCATATATATATTTTTATTTTAAAGTTCCACTGTAAATGCATGATGTCAAAATGTCACGAATGTTTTCTATTTTCTTTTAGAGTAACACGCACAAGACTTGTATTTGTACTGTAACATGTTATTGACTTAAAGTTTCAGTGTGTGGGAATTGGATTTGTACGTGCAGAGATGATGCTCAAGAGAACAGGGTTAGATGACTATCTATCTCCATCATAACTGGGAGGTTAACATTGCCACTGGACTGTATTTTGTCAGAGATGAAGTTGACAATATTATCATCTTTGTGTGGACTAACATACTCGGTTTATGGCAGATGACTTGAAGGATTTTTCAAAAAGGTCCATTTGTTGTCTTGTCGTTCCGGTACATAATTGTCTAGTTAAAGAAAAATTCTGAAAAATAGGTAAGGTATTCATTGACTGTGCCTTGCATTGTGAAAGCTTACAGTCATCGGTGTGCATATATACTAAGCTATTTGAAGAAAACTGACATTGCAAGTTCTCAATAGAGCTAATTAAATTTGTCTTAAGGGCTAGGCTTCCGTATTAATTTTGAGGAAGTATGCAGAATCTTTTGCACGCTAACAAATTAGTAACTTGTCTTTCTGATTTTTTGGTTTGCTTGTTTTTCTTTTAGGTAAATCATAACTACCATGCAGGCACTAAGAGCCATTAATATTTTTGTGGTAGGCTTCATCTAGAACACTCTCTCCTTGAAGTTCAGGAAAACTGAGTGCCATAAACAGAGGCAAAACAAGCGTGTAGAGTTAAGGCATGTAATGCTGTATAAGGCTGTAGGGGAGGTTGTCATGATATAATACGGGTGTTGCATCTGAAATTGTGGCTCCAGAGCATGCTGTTCTTGGTTCTGGTTTGCCACGGTGAGGCATGCAGCAGGCAGAATGACGCTTCAGTCCACTTAGTGCCTAGATGGCAATACATTTAGGAAAAAACCTCACACTGGCATTAATTTATTCCTTTTTTCTGATTTTTTTTCCCTGGTCAGAAAGGCATGTTTCTTAAATAACACGTAGAGTGAGAATTACCTTCTTCCACTCAGAATTACGGTCAAATCTAAAGCAGAGTGGTGGGCAGTGATACTCAATTTGCAATTATAGTGAACTCTTTTAGCAATAAAAATAAAACTGCCAATTCTTGTAGCATATTGGAGGTCCATGGGATATTTCATGATTGTGTCAGTTTTGTCTCATAAAGTTCCCTCAAAAATCCAAAATTCCTAAATATTTGGAAGTTTTCAAATATTCTGGTAATTTTTTTCTGGGAACTGTCATCCCAGAGGAAAAAACATAAGTTTGCAAGACCTGCATACAAACGTCATGGTTGTGATAATGTGTATTGGGGTTAAAAGAAACATTTCTTACAGTATCTGTCATTTTTCACTAACATGGAGCTTGCTGCTTCCTGGCACCACTGCAGGTAAGAGCTGAGGAGAAGCCCTGAAGAACTTTTAGGAGGTAAAGGAGAGAGTATTTCTGAATAGCTGTATCAAAAGGGAGCCAACAGAAGAACTTGGGATTCAGGAACGTAATGGTGTTAAAGGCTGTAGTGCAGGTTGTCATATTAGAAATTCTTGTGGTGTTCTCCAGAATTTTTCTACAAGTTTCTTCTCATTTGTAATGGAGACCAAGTACTCTGTTCCCAGAAACTAGAATGCCAAAACATCCCCTTTTGTACTCAGAATCTAGGTTGCTATTTGGAGCCTATGGAAATTTCAGCTGCAGTTTCCACCAGCAAGAGAAGCCTTAAGGCAAACATAAAAGACTGATCACTCAAGGTACATGCAAGGAGGGAAAAGATGAAGAGCCCTTGTAGTGCATGTTCAAGAAAATAATGTGAACAGTATTCCAAAAAACAAACTTGATGTTTCTCATCTTATGAAATGGTTTGATTTTCTAATTTTTGGAGCGGTTGATTTTTTTATATTTTTAGGGAATAAGTAATTTTTTGTAATTGAAGAAAGTTTATTGTTGTAGCTTTTCACAAAAAAAGGAAGTCAGAAACTGTACTACAGTCTGCACTGGCTTATGAAAATTAGGACATGGTCAAACATCCCTTTTCTTGTTTTCAAGAGAAACCATTGACTTCAATATGACAGAAGAAAATCCAGCCAATATTGTGAATATTCTGTGAAAGAGAAAAGAAAGTTGTACCTGAGTCAAATGTGTCATTTTTTAGTATAATGAAAGATATTATTGGGTAGTAAAGTTAACACTGAGGTACATATATATATGTATAACATGACAATATCTTGTTCATATGTGCAGATAAATCCCCTAACTGCAGCACAGATTGGAAGGTATAGTCAAATATTTCTAAGGGAGTTAATCTAACAGGTTTCAAATCTAAATTAGATGAGATGTCCAAAACTTGACTGAATTAAGTAGAGGTCAGAAATATAAATAGCACATCAGTAGTCTGTTCCACAGCGGGGCATAATGATGATATAAGGTTACGCTGCAATCAGTCCAATTCAGCAGATCACATAATTTTGCAAGTCTCACTTTAAAAAAGTATTCTAACTTTTTTTGTTTTGGTTTGGTTTCTTTTTGTTTCTTTTTGTTGTTTTTTTTCCTTGTTTGAACTCTGATTTTTAGCTTATTGCTTCTTCACTGTCTTGGTCTGTAATTGAATTTGGTGTATCGCCACTGTAATACAGATATCTGGGTCTGCACTGTATTGCTTGGCCTGAGACCAGGTTTGTAGAGTACTGAGAAATTTTAGTCTCATTTAATGTCACTGAACTGGAATGCTTCACCTGGTGGTCATAGCAGCCCAGCTGATCTGCTTTCACTATATGATATTACTTACCCGGCAGAAAGACCTCTGGTTTTCCATGTCTCCGCATAAGCTAGCCTTTCGCCGTCCCTTTTTGCAGTCCTCGGAGGTAGTTCCTTTCAAGCTGCAGGGATGAACCTCTCTGTTTCTTTGGAGTGGGACAAATGCTGTTTCTGGATTAAGCCTGTTGACCAGGTTTGTCACAACGGGGATGGTGGACAGCTACTTGTTATTCTGCAATTAAAACTGTGTTTGGATTTAATCACATTTCTATACCCAGAATAACTTGTACTGCTGATAAAAAATAATAAGACATTTCCTGGTTTGAAGGGCCAGCTTTTGAATAACCCATAAATTTGTGCTGGTATGGAATTAAGATACTCAGTGCCAATAGCACTTTCTATTCTCTGCTTCTACTTTTGAAACAAAAATGCAAACAAAACCAGACAACTTAAGAGAAATAATTGCATGTTTCTATTTTGAGTCAGTTAGCTGTAGAAAGAATGGGGAAAAGAGTGGCAGCTATAAAGAAATTTATTTACTTAAAATGTACTTGGTTTATGTAAATAAATAATTAAAAAATACATATATTTGAAAGCCTGATCACTCACCTGAGAACCAGAATCTGTCCTAATGCACCCCTGAAATCTTCTCTAATGCCAACCTTCACTAAAACACAGAGCTTTTCACCTCAGTAAGGAATATATTTTGGGCCATGAAACAACCTATGCCTTCCAAATTGTTGAAAATAGCAAATAATTTAAAAGTTGTTTGGCAGATGTAAGAATGGTGGCAGCAGCAATACAATAGCAATACAAAAAAGATGGATGGAGAAGCTGCTTGATTTCTCATAGATTTCAAGGGACTTTGGATCAAATCTTTACCACAAAACATCTCTGCAAGAAACTGTGGCTGCTCTTGGTAAAAGATTATGGCGGTGAAACTTACAGTTAAAGAGTAAGTGCACTCCAGTTAGGAGATACGTTTCTTCTTTATTGTGGTTGTAACCTTTTCCAGGTAGAGGTCAAACGAAGTTGGAAAAAAGATTTGTCCCTTGGCCCACAAAATTGGTTTTGCCAAACAAACATCAAAATTCAGCTTCTACCTTCTCAGCGTTTTGCTTCCTAAAGGGCTGTATAAAATAATCTGCTTTGCAAAAGAAAGATGGTTGCATTATTAAATAAAAATTACGCTATGAAGAATCCATGCGAATGTATCATGTTGATATGCTTTTTACAATGTTACCAGTAAAATCATTAGATGAATTAGCTCATATACTTCAGTACAAATACATTTAGCTATACATACTCATACTGAAATACATTCATACCCATTTATGTGAATTGTAAATCAGTAGCTAATGAATTCCATTTACTTTAAATTCAGTACAGTTGACTTTTGATGTTTTCCTACCAGTGAAATCCTATTTAATGACATTCCCAGGTAACCACATTATAGCACTCCGTGATGTTTAAGCATCACAGGAGACAGTAGTTATGTCAGGA
This sequence comes from Pygoscelis adeliae, assembly GCF_000699105.1. Lineage (NCBI taxonomy): Eukaryota > Metazoa > Chordata > Aves > Sphenisciformes > Spheniscidae > Pygoscelis > Pygoscelis adeliae. Next base: position 3,470,990 of record NW_008825306.1, read on the forward strand.
CAAGCTTCCTTAGGTATGTCTCTCGCTCCCTGGTATTCAATTCAATTGAGACCTCGCCCGAGGAGTCCTTGAAATTCAGAAACTCAACAGCTAATAAAGATTTTAGCTGTTAACCCTTTTCTTAGAGGGTTGTTGACTGTCCGTTTCTAACTTCAGGAAAGCTGAACTCCTTTGGGCGTGGCTAGTTGGAGCCATCTCCTGGCCAGACTGTAAAGAAAACTCTTCATTGAATATGAATGTGTCCTAACTCCTGCCCTGGTAATTAATCTTGCTGTAAAAAAATTAGGTATCAACTGTGAAGGAAATGCTCCCTGCAGACTGGCAGAGTTAGGTTCCAGTTTCAGTTTATAAACTTAACACACCAAAAATTAGAAACGAGCTGAGTGGATGCTTTGTATGATACTTTCTTGTGCATTGTATGAACAGCTGGAGAAGAAGGTGAACCACTGAACGTGGTTCATTACTAGCTCCTGATGGATCAAAGGCATGGTGGTAATCAACCATTTTTTGAATGACAACAAATTTTGGGTGAATCATCCCTAAAATCCTGTTTTACTGGATTGACATGAGCTGGATGATGTTAACAATTGCTTCATTTCTGATATTTTGTTTGTCTTGGGCTGTGACAAACTCAACCCTTTGGTGGTTGGCTGTCTTCTGTTCCAGACAGAGCCCTGTCTTCTACCTCACTTGTGACTGGGCAGGTGTCGAAGTATATCCATTTTTGCAATGTGGATTCATCTCTTGGATAGTTGAGTAAATCACTACAGCTCAAGGGATTTTATTGACGAAAAGGCTTATTGACATGAGAATAACAAAATTTCTGTCTGAGGGCTTCCATACAAAGATAGCCATCAGTAAAATTCTTTGTTATTTGCATGTAATCTCTGCTGATTAGATAATAACAGCTAGGAAAAAACATTACTCTTCATGAGAGTTAATCTTGTTATTGTAACAAGATGCTTGATATTTTGGGGCCAATTTTCCTTTGACTGTTTCAGTACAGGATGCAGATACATAAAGCAACGTATTATGTGCCTGTACAGACTACTTTAATGTGCCTGAAAAGGTTTTACTGTAGGGTCTCTTCAATTGTGGGTGGATACGCACATCAAACTTCTACTTGCAGCAACCCAAGCTAGGAGCCTGATTTTATTTGTCATAACACAGCTGAATTGCAAGTTTGAGGCTTCTGTTTTATTGTACTGCAAGATGTGAAATGTGAGTTATTTTGTGTTGTCAAGAGCTCTGGATGAACATAACTTTATTTCCACACAAAAAAGGCATCTGTTCTCTGTATTGTACCTGAAAGCTCCATTACAGACATCTCTGAAATTTATCCTTTTTCACTTTAACACTGGAAGGAAGGAAGTGACTGGTGCTTATGGCAGTGGGATTCAAAAAAGCTGCCTTCAGCTGACATCTATTTTATCTACCTTTTTTGAGTATGATCAGTTCAGCTCAAGTCCCTGCACCCTGGTTTCCTCCTCTGCAAAATGGAGATGATAATGTTTGCCTACCCAACAGGGACACTTGTTAATGCGGGTGCTATTCTTCTTTACTAGGGCTAAAGGAGTCATGTAAGTACTGAAAAGTATTTCAAAGTCCTTGCAAAATCAGATTTCTCAGGATATGAACGCATTACTTTTTCCAGAGCAATACTTAAAATTTGGTACAGCATTGTTATTTGGAGCAGGTGGGAAGTCCTTTCATTCAAGCTGTCCTCAATGACCTCTACCTTAAATAATGATATATCAGAAGTTGAATCAGTTTGTCTGTGTTCATTTTTTAATTGTTATGAATGATTAGCAATCATTGTCTAAAATTTGCATACTCCAAACTGTGTTTTCGAGAGTGAATGAATTTAGATCATCGTTTATTCAAGTTCAACAAAAATTTTTGCTATGAATTTTTGCATGGGTAAGGAAATAGAAGAAGTTGTAAGAAATACAGCTGGTTCTTATTTTAGGAAAAGAATTAATTTAAAAACAGTTTTGCACCTATAACTATTGAGTCTGCTTTAATTTTAACTGTATTGTTTTTCAGGGGGATCAGATATTGAGTACCTAGACTTTTATAAGCCAGTGGTGTGGTTCTGGATCCTCGTTGGGCTTGCTTACTTTGCAGCTGTCCTCAGCATGATTGGAGACTGGCTAAGAGTCATATCAAAAAAGACAAAGGAAGAGGTAAGAACATTTTGAAAGGGGAAGAAATACTACTTTTTAAAAACTTTGATTAGAAGTCAGGTGAGCTCATAGCTGCTTTTGCTCTTAGGGCATAGGTCAAAGCTGTTTATGTATGAAGTATATGCCGCAGCTCAAACTGCAGCAAACTTTGCAGCAGTCTAGTCAAACAGTGATTTTTACATGGCTGTATATAAAATTAGATTAAATGTATTATTAAATTAAGTGTATGTGCACAATTGCACTTCACTTACAGGAAAAAATTCTCTAAAAGGATTATTCTAGACAGTAGAATGTAGTCCTTAATTTTTGAGGCAAAAATCATTCTGCTTTGATTGTTTCTATATGGGATGCAGGTATGTAAAGAAAAATACTAAATCACTAATTGGTTATATTCAAGATACCTTTGATCATTTTATAGTGTGAGAGAGTAAATGTTTCATATCATGCAAGGTCTTGGAATGAATTATTTAAATACGCCTGGGTGTATTTTACCATAATATCTTCAGCGGCATGCCTAGTTATTTGTAGTCAGGTGCATGGCTTTCAGTTCAAATATATTTTTACTTATAAATGTGTATTTATCATTACAATGATGCTACAACATTTTACATTTTGTTGTTTAAGAAAATGTCCTGGTTTTGAAAATGTTAGAGGATAAATAAAATTTCCTTTGATTGCAGCTAGCACAGTTCAGGTTTTACTAGAAGTTAGAGAAATAAATTAATTTTGTTTTAAGCAACATATTATTTCCCTCTAATTTAACTTCAGTTCCTCTGCACGCATCCATTCATGTTACTCAAATATAAAAACTAATTTGTTTTCGATGGAATGAATATGTTGGTTACTGTGCAGTGGCCTACTACTTATATTGTTTTAAATTGTTTTCCTAGCTGTAGGGCACGGCATCAATGCCTAGATGTAATCCTGGCAAACCTTGAGTTCCCGAAGTCCTTGCTATAAAGGGTAGCTTACCCCTATATACCTTCACTCATTACAGACCCTCAGGGTCCCTGCTGCTTTCTGGCCAGAAGGCAGCAGTGATGGTGACGGCAGGCAGGAGGATGTGAGCTGGGGGCTTGGGCAGGATTAAGCCCACTTTGTGAGGATGTGGGCTCGGCAGCCCTTTTCCATTGCCCTTGCTATGCTCGTAGCTCTTTATAGTTCCAGACAGCATTGTGGCAGGTCTGTTGTAAGTACACTTTTACCAGACATTTCATAAACACTTAGCTCTGAAGCAGAGGACAATATTTATTTGATCAGTTTCATTTAGAGAGTATCATCTTTTGTGCCTGCGCTGTAGATTTGAAAGGAAAAAAAAAATTCAGAGATACAGAGCAGCAGGTATCACGTAAGTGTTCCCATTTGCAAGTTCGACAGTTTGCAGGATCACCGTTTTGTTTTGTGGAAAAGCATTGAGAGCGTCTTTAACACCCAGCCTGCATGATTTACAGTGGCTGCAGGGAAACCAATAGATCACCTCAAGTGCCATTAACCTGCATGTTTTTTCTTCATTATTTTTGAACTTCAGAATTAGGTCGGTCTAGCCCATTTTTCCCTCTGCTCTAGGAAGAAGTAAGAGCTGGGCAAGCACATATGGTGTTTCCCCTGTGCACTCTCCTAGTGTCTAACCGTCCTCAACTTGGGGCGTTGCCTAAACTGCATTTAGTTTCCCTGGGTTACTTGTTTCTGGATCCTTGAAAAAATGTGATATGACTGAGACACTATGACTTGGGACTATGCAAAAATACCTCATTCAGGCTTGGTTTTGCTGCATTTCCTCAGAAACCGGTGACACAGTTTAGTTCTGCACACTACTTCCTAGAATTCATCTGGTCTTTAATCTCACTTTTCTCATACTCTTCTCTCCTATCCAGACAGTAAGATCCCTGGATAAGATGCTATCTTGACTATATAATTGTACGTAGCATACTGAGGGTTTAATCTTGTTTAGAGTGTCTCATTATCCATATTATTATAATGAAGATAATATATTAAGACTGTTTGAATTTTATAATATCTTGTTTTTATTTTATACTGAAGGTATTTCAATATAGACTAACTTTGGAAAAGATTTAAAGAAGCATGAATTGAACAAACAAACCCATAGATTCCTTCAAAACATTAAATACATTCCTATTTTTATCAAGTAAAACTCCATTTGCCAGGTTATGCAGCACAGTGCTATGCCAAACTTTCTTTTCTCAGGCACCAGGAATATATGCCTATTTCATCTTTCCATTCTTTCTCACCTTTGTAGTCTAAACAAGCGTATTCATTTTGTCTACAGAAAGGAAAACCTCATTCTTCAGATAGGTCCAAATTCTCTTGGCTGATGCAGGTATTCAGGATTTTCCTGTATACAAGTGTCTCGTTTGTTAGGTTAGATTAAAGACAGACATAACATAACTGGTACCATTTGTTCAATTAATCATATCTCTCATGTTCAGAAATCTCCCCCCCCACTTCTTCACCCATTGCTCAGGCATGTCTGAGAATTCGTAACGAAAGAAAATGTTTTAGCAGTTTAAAAATACCACAGTTTTAAAAATGATGGAGACCAGTTTGAGAATTGAATTATGGCATAGCACAAGTTGTGTGCTAGTTAGAAAATACAAAAAATTATTTCTGTATTCTATCCTAATGATACTTTGTAGGAAGAAAGTTATATAATTATATTGCATTTTGTTATAAGATTGGCTGCGTTTGAACAGAAGCGTTGCACAAATATTGACTTTACAGGTAGCATTTTATGATAAAAACTGCTGCTTTTAGCTCATCCTTACTATTTGCCTAGGAAAACTTGAGTGAAGAAGCTGAGGGAGTTTAGTGGAAATGTAGTCATCAAGTCTCCTCTATGCTAGCAGAAGCCAGAGGAGACTCTGAATTTCTTGTATTGTCTGTTTTTTCAGTTAAACCTAAGTTTACGATGGTCTGTTCCAGCTTCTATGGATGCAGATTATAGTGGAGGAACCTATCTGGAGTTCAAATAGCAGAAATGAGTGCAATGGAAAATCCTAGTTCTAAGTATGTTTTTTAACTTGTCTTTTAAGGAAACATTCTGTCAGTCCTTGGGGAAATAGCTCATTATACCTAAAGGTAGCCTTTGAAATTAGAAACAATGTTACATACTGAAATCTACTGAGAGACAGAGGCTATGATAAAATCTATAGGACTGTAATTAATGCACTCTGAAAACTGAAACAATTTAATATATTTCCTAGGAAACATAAGACACTGAAAATCTTCCTTCACGAAACTTACACACTATGGGTATCAACACCTACAAGTAAACAAGATTTTGTGTAGGATTTGTCATACTTTTAATGAAAAAAATATTAGTAGCCTACCATGTTTTAGACACAGGAGGGAACAGATCATTCAATAGCAATCAGTTGTGTTGGTTTCAGCGGTCTAAGACCAAGGGCTGCTGGCAGCCAAGTCTAGTGAATTGTACCACAGTCCAGGATGAAGATGGGCGGTGGGGGGGGGGGGGGGGGGGGGGGGGGGATGTTGCAAGTGTTGGAAAGCCCCTCTCAACAACCAAAACTATGTATCAGCTGAGGTATTTGGTATCTCTTTTGATAGGCAGCCGTAATAATCTTTTTCCCTTTCCCTGTAGTCTAAAGTAAAAAATAGTTTTTCATAGCATATTTAGGGTGTATATTATGAAAGGAAACCTCCATATTCCAGGAAATGGGCATGCTGATAATGGATATCACCTAATATCTATAGTCCTGTTCACATTTTTCTTAATGCAGTTGCATTGTTCTTAAAAGCAGTTTACGTAAGACTGCGGTAATAATGCATTTCACTGTTTCAACAAAATAAAACATCTGTTTTTATTCAGGATACTACCGGGAAAGTTAGTCATATGCAAGTGGAACTGAGACAAAAAAAACTGATCAGATATGCACTGATCCACAATAATGCTGTATTTTGATATTAAAATCCGGATAACCAGAATGTCTGTCAGTTGCTCAGGTGGCTTTTGTCTCCTGAAACACTCTTGAGAGTTTTGAATGCATCAAGTGGGGAGGGAAGTGAAAGACAAGTAGAGACAGAAGTGGGAGTTTTAGAAGGATAGATCTGCTGCTGGAAGCAGTTCATACAGTAAGATAGATGAAGTGTCAGAAAGTCACTGGAACATGCTGTGTGCTGTAATCTTAAGTAGGTGATCTGTCTCTGAAGTTCAGCTTCAGCTGTACTAGCTTGCCTTAAACTCCCTCCTCTTCATTATTCTCTATACTCTGATTACTCAGAGCACTTTTAAAGTCTTCTGATTTTAGTCTCTTTGAAAGCTAAAATTCCAGCAGGATTTTTTTCCGTGTCATATTTGTCTTTTACTTCAGTATGCAGCAGCTTCTGAATTTCAGCGTTTCCAGCAAAAATGCCTACCCAACCAAGAATCTTAGTCATTTGGGCTATAAATTTCAAATTCCTGTTTTTAAAATTAAGTGCTTATGTCCGTTGACCTCACGACATTCTCTTTATTAAGCTCTAGTCCAGACTCCATTCAAGTCAGTGAAGGTGGGATTCATCTCCAGTGTAGACATCAACATCTGACCTAGTCATCTACATTCCTTTTTGTCATGGTTTAACCCCAGCCGGCAACTAAGCACCACACAGCCACTTGCTCACTCCCCGCCCTGGTGGGATGGGGGAGAGAATTGGAAGAGTAAAAGCGAGAAAACTTGTGGATTGAGATAAAGACAGTTTAACAGCAAAAGCCATGCATGCAATCAAAGCAAGACAAGGAATTCATTCCCTACTTCCCCTTGGCAGGCAGGTGTTCAGCCATCTCCAGGAAAGCAGGGCTCCATCACGCGTAACGGTTACTTGGGAAGACAAATGCTGTCACTCCAAACGTCCCCCCCTTCCTTCTTCTTCCCCCAGCTTTATATGCTGAACATGACGTCATATGGTGTGGAATATCCCTTTGGTCAGTTGGGGTCAGCTGTCCCAGCTGTGTCCCCTCCCAACTTCTTGTGCCCCCCCAGCCTGCTCGCTGGTGGGGTGGTGTGAGGAGGAGAAAAGCCCTTAGACTCTGTGTAAGCACTGCTCAGCAGTAACTAAAACATCAGTGTGTTATCAACATTATTCTCATCCTAAATCCAAAACACAGCACTATACTAGCTACTACCTGGTAGTGGTCTACCTGGACTTCAGTAAGGCCTTTGACACTGTCTCCCACAGCATTCTCCTAGAGAAGCTGGCGGCTCACGGCTTAGACAGGTGTACTCTGCGCTGGGTAAAAAACTGGCCGGATGGCCGGGCCCAGAGAGTTGTGGTGAATGGAGTTCAATCCAGTTGGCGGCTGG
>NW_008825306.1:3479276-3536452 GCF_000699105.1 Pygoscelis adeliae
CCAGGGAAGTGGTTGAGTCACCATCCCTGGAAGTATTTAAAAGACGGGTAGATGAGGCGCTTAGGGACATGGTTTAGTGGGCATGGTGGTGTTGGGTTGACGGTTGGACTCGATGATCTTGGAGGTCTCTTCCAACCTTAATGATTCTATGATTCTATGATTCTACTGGAAAAAAAATTAACTCTATCCCAGCCAAAACCAGGACACCTTTATAGTCAGTGGAAGGAAATGAGTGTTTTTAGCGTGATCCATTTGAATTTTTTAAGGCATCTACCATATGAGATGAATTGCATCCTGGAAGAGCCTGTTCTCTTCACTGTATATCAAGAGTCCAGGTGACTGCCTCATGTTAGACAGTTTGGACAAGTGATTTTTCATGCTGCGTGTCTTTCTTTTGAATTGAACAATATGGATCCAGCTTTAAAGACCAAGCCTAAAATTTCATGAGAAATAACACATTCACTTCTTGTGGAAATTCAAGAGGCAACTGTTATCTTTGATATTTTTAAACAAATTTGACTCATCTGAATCATCATTCAGTTTAATCTTCTTGGCACCAGTGGCAGAGTTGTCACTCATGTCTGTCAAAACAGAATTAGGCTTGTCATGATGATGCCATGGAGATTATTGCACTCCCTATAATATTTGTAGTCTTTTCATTTTACTAGCTTCAGGCTAAAGGTGCTCACCCAATTTAAGGGTCCCAGCCTAAAAAGAACTTGAAGCCACCTCTCATATCCCCTGAGGAGGGACCCTGAATGTAGGCTGTATGCATGAAAAGATGAAAAAATGAGTGGACTCAAGTGAGAAAGTTTTGCAAGGTATTAGTGAGTTGAACTGGCATACCAGGCAAACACATAGGCCTCAGAGGCTGTTCAGTGAGGGTGTGCAACCAAGGAGGAGGAAGGAGAAGTTCTTTCAGTGGCCGTGAGCTCTTAACCTGGCTCCTGCTGTTTTAAGATACAAAATCTGTTCACTTAGAAATGACGATGATAACAGTAACTCTTCAGCCTGGTGATCAGAGGCTTTTTACAAAAGCGTGAGCCAATTGCTGATCCATTGTGCATTGTTTTAAGTGAGACGGATCAGCTTCTGTTGAAAAAAAAACAATTGTTTGGGCTTCTCCTTTTCTTACAAAAAATTAAAAAAACAATTGCAGTAGTTTTAAGAATTGTATATCCACAAGTTCAATGGGTAGGTCAGACTAACTTGATGGAAGTCTGTTCCTAGAAAGCACTGAATCGGAAATATTTGTGGGAGACAGTCATGGTGTGGAAGAAATTGCATGTGAAGTCCTTTTGCAAGGCAATGATTAATAGGGGTGCTACATTTCCTAGGATGTACAAGCAGGGGATCATTGAATTTCTGTAGGAAAGTGGTGTTACTGCTGCAGATGTCATTAAAAGGTGTATTACCATAAACCAGTCCCTAGATCTGTGGTCTAAAATTCAGAAGGAATGCAGAGAGCTATAAAAATGGAAAAAGAGCCTTCTGAAGAGAAGTCCCCCTAGCATTAAGAGTTTTTTCCAGTCCATCCAAGATGTACAGAAAAGTGTATTTGAGAAAGAATAGCCACATTCAAAAAGGTGATTGTTTCTAAGAATTTATGAGATGTGGAAACATATAAAATCTTTCTGCAGTAAATACAGCCATAGGTCTCTGGTCAAATTTGACTAGCGACAGGACAAAAAAACCACCCCAAAAATGAAAGATGGGAATACAGTCCCTCCATAATGTCTCTGAGTCTCAGGGAATTATAAAGCGTGGTATTGGTGTAAGGTAGAAATGGCTGACCTGGTTTTGAATGCAATTTGATCCGTTCCCTTCTCAAGAGATTTTACATCATCCTGGTGGTGTTCTCGGTCCTGCCCTAGCAACAGTCTGTAATACTGAGTTTCTGTATTGATCAATCTTTTACAAGTACACTGTAGTACTATGTGCAATAATGAATATGAAAGAACATGTTATTCTGAGAGTCCCAGGAAAACTAATCTGCTGATGGTTTTTGACACTTTTTTGAGATGTCTTTCCTCGTAGCTTTGTGTACTTTGGACATGTGATGCCTGCTTAACTTCAGATTCAACACACACACACAAAGGTAACACCTAGACTGTTATAATTTTGGTGTGGTTTATATTTATATCATTTATGTTTATATCACGCCTCAGCTGGGCATATTAAAGCCCTTTAGAGACAGCTGTTTCATTATTGCATATTAAGTACCAGGTTCCGAAGTGATGCTGGTGTGGTGCTGATTACAAGAGACGTGCTGCCTAAATACATTTGCATGAGCAGCACGGCATGCTGTGCCTGCCGAGGGCGGGGGGGCACTGTTGGCGCCTCGCCTGCCAGCCCCTACGCCTGGCCCTGCTCTCCCCAGTGCTCCCCCTTGCCTCACCGTGCCGACTGGATGGTTCAGGGGAGATGGAAATGCCTCCAGTGCGGGCTGCATGCAACCAGGTAGTGATGGCGAGAGCTATTGAATTTGCAAAAATAAAACTGGAGCGACTGACTTATACTTCATAATAAGAGAAACTGATTAAAGAGAGCTCAGTTATAGCAGTGGCATTTCTTGGAGTTAATTACCCATGAAGATTCCCTGAATGTACATTCTCATGGTTTACATTAGGAAATCTTGATTTTTGGAAACAAGGTGTAATCGATCTTTTAGGTTACTGTGACAAATATATCTGTGATTTAACTCTATTGACAGAGTGATATTTAATCTGGAATCTGTTCAGCCCACGTCTTCATGATTAACATTCCTGAAAACTTTATTTTTTTTAAGCTAATCTCAGGGCTTGGATTTTGCTAGGAAGAGACGCCAAAACATGTTAGTAATACTGAATATGTATGTATTTGATAGCTGTCTTGTGGATGAGTCCCCAGACAAAGCCAGTTCAGCAGAATACCCTTGCATCTTCAAGAAGTTGTGTTGACAGTGAGGAAACTGCTTCGCAGTCATGGATAAAAAGGACTGAAGAAACTATGGAATGCTTTCCTTTACAAGGGATGAGTGCAGTTGCAATACTAGTGTTTAACAACCAAAGCGGAGCTTTAATATTTCACACAAGTATCACTCCAGATATTAACATTAGAAAGTTAAGAAATGAACAGTTTTTACTGGGACTTGACCATGTAGTTACAATAGCCATTCCTTACTCATACCAAGTCAAAATTAAAAGTCCTTTTTTTATGTTTTCTTTAGCATATCTTTATAAGCTAAAAAAAGTCATCCAATGAGTTTATGAAGCAGTCGTTGTCTCTTTCCTGTGGGAGAAAGTTGAGACAGTCTTTCAACTGCCTGTGGTTTGGGTTTCATTATGCTTCTAGTATAATTCTTAAAACGTTTGCTATTTCTGGCCACAGCAAAGTCATTGGCTATATAGTGCAGACAGAGAACACATGCTGTTCTCCTGAATCACCTTAGGCTCAGCTGGTAGAGCTTTATGTAAACCTAAATAGTTTCTTGTGGTTAATACAGGTGGATGTCATTCACTCTCATCAGGTTGAAAGAGGGGTTGGATGGCTCTCTGTTGTAGATGAAACAACTAAATAGAACAGCTGATTTTGCTAGGAAAATGTCAGCATCTTATTTTATCTTTGAAAGTTATTAATAAAGCAGAACATTAGGGACTGAGATAATCAGGGCAATAACTTGTGCACAGTATTGAGAGACACACACATGCAGCTGTATGTGAAGAAGTGTCTGATGGGCAATGCTCAATAATAGTTCTGAGGAGGTACTTACCATAGAAGTGTTCATATTTCTGGGGAAAAAAAAGAGGTAAAACAAAACAAATATGGTGACTATTAGTATATCTGGTTCTGTTTTTGTAGACATGATTTTTTTTTTATTTTGTAGGCTACCTGTTTTTATTTTGTTGAATCAGACCATGATAGAGCAAAAGGGCCATTTCTGCATCTGCCATCTGTCACATCTCCACAAAACATATTCCCACAGCTGCCACCATAGATGTTCCTCCACAAAAAAATAATCAAAATTCATGGGCTCTCTGCGTTCCCATTGGAGAATGTGGTTTATTTCATCCAAGGCATCAGATGTGCTCATGGAAGTTATGTGGGTGAAACCAAACAATCATTGCTCACCAGACTGAACTGACAAACATTACTTATTACAGGACTGAATAATCCAGTTTCCAGTGGGAGAGCATTGTTCCCAAAACATTTCTGACCACCATGGATACAAAAATACAGCTGTCTATGTAATTTAAATGTTACTCCAGAAGATGACAATTTCACAGAATAGAATCTTTTCCCCTCTAATATTTGCCTGAAAAACAGAGGGACATGTATACCAGCCAGGGGAACCAAAAAAGAGATCACTTACTGCTTCATTTGTGATATTCACTTTGAAATTAAAGTCTGGTAACTTAAAGACCTGGTGTAGAAGAGTTCTCTGCTACAGAGCTGAGGTCCTGACAGAATGAAGGAACAGAAGATAGTGGTTAAATACCTGGGAAAGCTCAGCATAGGTATCTCACTAGTGCCTGTGGTATTTCAATGTTGCATTTTGTTAGTGTTTTCCTTTACCTTTAAAGACAAGTAGAGCACAGGCTTCTCTAAATACCTGTGCACAAATTACAGCACGATTGGGCTTGGGTACTTACTAATAATGCTGTAATTACAGAAATACTAAAAGCCAGATAATTGGGATGGGAATTTATTTAGTTGGACTATAAATGAGATTCTCTTAACATATAGGAAATGCACAGGCTTCAGTAAAAATGTCCGTGAAACTTGTCTTTTTCTCTTCTGCACTCCAGTCTTCTCTAGCCTATAGGCAACTGATGTAGTGAACTTAAATTTGCGGCCAGCAGTAGCTCAGGTGGGAAGAGGTGGTGTGTGCTTGTCCAGAACTGCAGGAAAGTGAGATGGCAGATAGACAAACCCTCCTACCCACGCAGGGAATCAACCCACCTAGCAGCTGCATTGTTAAACCCATCAACCCTCTCCATACCTACATTTTTTTTTAATTTTGTTTTTTAAGTAGGACTTTGAGAACAATTTCTGCAAATGCTGGATGAGTTTCTTGAAAGCTAAGACAAAATGTTATGTACTGTACTCTGCTGCCTGGATAATGTGACATGTACATGCTCTTTCTAGTTTTGTCTCTGAGTAGCATATCATGGAGAGGTTAATTGGATGTGTAATTTTTAAGTAACAGAAAAAGTATATCAGAGAGGAAAAATGAAGCTGCAAAACCTTGAAGAATGCATTAGGGATAAATGTTAGAAATTATATACTGAGGAACATTTAGAGCATTAAGAATATCTATAAGGAAGGCCACTTTTTTTCCCCCTAAAATGCAGTCAGAAGGATATCTCCAGCTCATCTACTTGCTCTTTAATTCATCTTTTTTGGCTTGCACTAATGTGGCCGTTGTAAAATGTATGAGCCCTGTATGCCAAAGGAAACAACATAAAGTACAGCTATGAAAGAAAAAGCTACACACATTATTTAGAAATATATATTTTCATTTTCTTGCATAGCATATATAAAGTTAATTTTTTTCTTATTTGGTACTTAGTGGTTTAGCTCCTCCCAAATATATCATAACTTCCATGTCATATATCTGAGTTCCATCCAAGCAGGATATCTTTCTTCCCACTCTGTAAGTAGAAGTAGATTAACTGGCTATACTGTAATGTTGAGATTTTTCAAGAATCTCCCTGAGAGGGACGAGCAAAACTAAGGCAAAGTTAAGTTAGACAAGTGTATATTCATTTTGGTCTATTTAAGGATGTCCTTAATTAGGCTTGTGGTTTTTTTCTGTTAGACCACAGATGCGGCTTCATTCGAAGTACAGATTACTTATGTAAAGGTTATAGCTTCATGGCTTGTGCTGTCCAGACCACACTTAATAGGATGAGTGGTCTTCCTGCACGGTGGGCAGTTTTGTTTGCGTAATTATTTGGGTATCTGTTGTGAGCGGAGTGTCCAGAAAGATCCCCAAACTCCTGACAAGTATAAGGAATTAGAGTAAATGTACTGAAGAATGAAGCAGGTGCTTCAGTATCTTCAAATTTTTTTTTTTAAATTATTTTAGCAGTAGCATCCCCTTGAACATACTTACATTCTGGGTTATGCTGTTGGCCACTATCCAAGTGCAGAGCTCGGCTAGACAGTGAGAAAGCTAAAACATGGTGGCGATGAAAATGAACAGAGAGTTTTGGTCTCGCTAGTGATATTGGCTGAGGGCCAGTTTTAGGTCGTTATTAATTTAGATGGGTTTTCACAGGAATAGGTGAAGGAATGGTTGCTTAATGTCCATGTTTTTTCCTAGTTCTGTCAAATTCAGTATGTCTGTCTTTAAATAATGTTGGTGATAAGGTATGTGCACAGCCTGGGAACTGTTTGTTCATTCAGGAAGTTCATGCAAGTACATTTTTTTGATGTGTAGTTAAAAACAAACAGACAAACCCCCCAAAAAATCAAAAGTGACTTTAACAGGAATGAGTAGACACACTTCAAAATTGTTCAGAGGCTATTCCTCATTATATCCTAATAGAGTAAATGTGACATTTCCACCACAGGTAGACAGAGACACCTTAACATAGACATTTAGAGATGCTACTGGAGATGACCCATGGTATTTGAGACATCCGCTTGAGGGTGTCAGACATGATGAAGAATGTATGGGATACCCAGGCCCATCTGCAGTGGTAGCTGAAGGCCAGGCAGCCTGTGCTGGGCAAGGAATTGGCTGTTTATTTGATAGAAAAGTATCTAGGTTTTTCACGGTGAATTGTGCTGTGTGGAATATTTAATTGTGTTACCATTACCATATTTCTTGAGAATTTGTCATTGAGACCCTATTCCCTGGTCTCATAAGGCAGTAGGGTATTGCTTTATAAATACCTCATAAGGTTACTAGCTGTTGATGTTTAAAGTACAATGTTAATAGGTTAGAGTTGGTACTCCTTGTGAAATATGTCTAACACCTTGCAGTCTAATTTGGATTTTGATGTGGAGGAAGTCAATCCTGGAGCTGGGCTAGGGACTGTGTCCCCATTACTGGTGGCATCTCTATTCCCCGAAGGTTAGGAGTGAGCAGCATCACCAGATTAGTGTTGCTTATTGTATGGCTGAGTCAGGTGCTATCACTGTGACATGTTTTTCCTATTACTTTTGAAACATCTTGTGTCATTCAGCCTTATGTAAAGTCCTTAGTTGTCAATAATTTCTGTGACTAAGAGGCCTCGTCCTCGTGTCACATTGCCCCAACTATGACAGCTGCAGAGTCTACAGAGCTGTGTGCTCTAATGAAGCAAGAGAATTGGAGAAAAGTAAACAATTGTTACAGTAGGTAGGTATGTGAAGATTTTTTTTTCTGAGCAGCATAGGCAAGTGGCATTTCAATCACTTTGCATAAGACATTTTGTGGCTGTCAGCCCCCAGATGAAGAGGAGCTGTAATGCAGTTTGATAAAATGTCATACCCTAAGGACAGAAAGGACCTGAACATATGCAGAAATGTCCCTATGGATAAAGGAGGGATCAAATTATAAGAGCAAGTTACTTATGAACAGCGGCAGTTAAAAATTGCACATTTCTTTTCCTATAACCTTTTGCGCCTGAGTCCGTAAGTGCTATGGAATTAAGAGTTTCATTCTGAAGGGATAACATTTTCGAGTGCATTTCAGTTCACACAAAAGCTAGGGGCCGAAAGCAATAATTTGGGGCATGCATAGTTCACACAGCACTGAACTTCTAGTTTCTCATGCTCTGCAATTACCTCTGTTTTACTACTAATGCATTTCAATTCTGCTTAGCAATAGCGCTGCATTTTTCAATTTTTTTCTATGATTTTAATATAAAACTGAAATTGTAGCAAACAGCATCATAGCTCTGGTCTATGGGAAGATAGGATTGATTCCACCATGTTCATGTTTCACATCACCTTAATTGGACCATGAGCCCATCTCCAAAGGCATATTTAATGATGTTCTTCAGCTGGCTGCATAAACTTGCTTTCCAAAAGAAATCTAATTAGAATTTAGTAATCAGATTTCCTAACAACTACAATTTTAAAATTCTCCTGAATAACTTACATGCACAAGAGTTAAAATATAGCAGCTTGCCCTGTGCAAGACAGGTCCATCATCAGCATGCGGTGAGGTGGGCT
Organism: Pygoscelis adeliae; assembly: GCF_000699105.1. Classification (NCBI taxonomy): domain Eukaryota; kingdom Metazoa; phylum Chordata; class Aves; order Sphenisciformes; family Spheniscidae; genus Pygoscelis; species Pygoscelis adeliae. The sequence continues at coordinate 3,487,425 of NW_008825306.1, forward strand.
GGCAAGGGAATTCTGAGCCTATCCTAGGGGTTACATAGAGTCGCTTTCATGAGAAGCATGGCCAGCTGTTTTTTCTTTGCTGGAAAAACATGAGAGAAGTGGGAACTGAAACTACTAGTAAAAGGAAGGTTAAAAAGCATATGGGGAGACAGTTCAAGATGGTTGTAGCTTCCAGTAGGTTGCCAAGACACAGTTTTAAAGCTACCAGTCTGATAACATCCCTTGAATGTGACCATATGCAATGCCAGAGATGTGTGTCTGAGCAATACTGGTCTAGCGAATGCCTACGCAGCTGGTGAGGTGTACAAATGTGTGGGGTAAAATAGGAACCCGTATACTGTCTCTTTGCTCCCCTGGACAGAAGCATGCTCCAGAATCTGAGCAGCCTGCCTTTAGTAAAGCTTCGGTGAAGGCCAAAGCTGCCCCAGGGTATGCACTGATACTGCTGATCATATTTTTATTACTTGTTTACTACAAATAAAAATATTGTAGCAGCTGAAATGTTTCAGCATTACAGATTTCATTATTTTCAGATCTGAAGTGCAGTGTGTCTGATCCTAATTGCACAATTTAAATACTAATAATCATTCAGCTGGGCAAGTCCTCTGTGTATTACAGATAGTAATCCTTGTTTTAGAAAATATACATAATGGGTCTACATTAGTCATCTGTGTAATTCACTGAAGCTGAGACAAATGTAATAAAATGACCCCTGGGTAAAGAGATCTTTTTGTTTTGTTTCTGGAGGGGGGAAGTTTTCCTGAAACCCTGTCACTCCTGGGTGAGCTGATTGTTTTTTACCTTCATTATATTCCTGTTTTCCACTGCACTGCAAAGCATGAATAAGCCTGTGGTCACTTATCTCTGACGGTTTACCCCTCGTATTTCTCTGTTAATTTTTTTTTTATTTCTATGCTCACCAAGTCCGAGCTTGCTTGCCAATGATTGAAATTCTGGACTGAGCAGTACCAATTAGACTAATTTATTTAAGTGGGTTAATTCTTCTGAAATGCTTTGCTTTGGAGTTGTATTTATCAGCAGTCTATCTTCTCTGTACTATACCTTCCAACTATTAAACTGCCTACGAAGCAGAGATTTAAAGAGAAACAGTCTATTTATTTCCTTTGCCGTTATAATGAGATAATGTCCTCAAAAGGTGCCTTCTTTAATTACCTATATAACTTACTTAATATTGCAACAGTGGTTTGGTTGACATGTAAGAGCAAAAATATAAATAGCATATAAGGGCCATAATTCACCTCAGACTATTATCTGGGTGAGCTGCTCAGTCTACCTCATGCCATGTCTGAGGAAGAATAAGGATAACTTGGGATTCTGTGCCAGCAGCTGCCTTCCTCCCCATTCCTCAGCCCTACCCTCAGAGCTTGGGCTCATGGGATGCTCCAGCTTTCCTAGTACTGAAGCACTGAAATGGTGGAAAGAAAGCTTAAGGGGAAAAAATTATGGTAGTTTTTAGTGAAAGTGGATCAGCCTTTTCCAAGGCTGTCAACATAAGGACATACAGAGTTAGAGCACAGAAACTGAGCGGGCAGCAGGGGATATACATACGTTCGTGAAATGGTGGTGATGGTACAAACCAGTACCTTGCAGCCAACCTGACTGGAGATCTGGGCATAGCAGGGGAAATACCCCCCTCCAGCTGTATGGTAATTGTACAGCAGCCACGTGCGGCGACTGGCAGACTGCCTTTCCTTTGGCTGTGATCGGTAACAGCTCTCGGAGTTCCACTCTGCAATTGTCTTCGTGCTGCTTTTTAGTATGTCACTTCAGCGGTGTCAGGGTGGTAAGCAGACATGTTGCTGACATGACTGAAACTGCTGCCGTATTGGTGCTATGTTTGAGCAAGCACAAAAAAGAGAGAATACAAGCAGCTGACATTTTCCTTCAAAAAAGCGTTTCTGTCTAAATTTAGAAAATTCTTTGCCGAGTCTCCCAGGGATCTTTCCAGAGAGAGTAAAAGTGCTCATAAATAACCCTCCACCCTAGTAACAATACACAACACAGCCTGGATTGCTGGGAGTTCAGCATCCCCTGACCAGCTGGGTACTGTGCAGCTGTCAGGGCTCTGCAGCTTCCCCATATTGCTGACTGCCTATAACTAAAGAAAACTTAGTGGAAAAGATTTTTATTGTGTTTTTAGAATAATTTCTTCTTGTTTAGCTGCTATCAATAGAAGAGTGAGCCTGCAGCATGAGAAATCTCTGCCAGCAGCAGCAGCTCTTCGCCGGCCCAAAGCCACATTGCTCTCTCACGAGGCTCTTGAGCCTAAACAGTGTCTAAAGTCCTCGGCCCCATAATGATTCTTTTTTTTCTCATTTTTGCCACAGGTAGGGGAATTCAGAGCCCATGCTGCGGAGTGGACAGCCAATGTCACCGCAGAGTTCAAAGAAACTCGAAGGCGCCTGAGCGTGGAGATCTATGACAAGTTCCAGCGGGCTACCTCTATCAAAAGGAAGCTCTCCGCAGAACTCGCCGTCAACCACAATCAAGACCTGACTCCCTGCAAGAGAACCCTGTCAGTCAACCATCTCACCAGTGAGAAGGACATCTTGCCAGCTCTAACAAAGACGGACAGCATTTACATGAATGGTTTGACACCGCACTGTGCAGCAGAAGAGATAGCTGTTATTGAAAACATTAAGTAGCTGTGACTTTGGATCCCAGTCCTTGAGAAGCTCTTGGCTTAGACTAGCCATATATCTTTTTTCTCCACCCTGTCGATGATCAATGCTAATAGCATTTTATATGTGTGCATGAGTTCCACAGAAACTACAGTCCAGATTTACCATCGCATCTCTTCAAAGACACAAAGATGAATGGCACTCCTGTTATCGAAAGATGCTGGAACAAGCAACGTCTTCTGCCTTTATCTGCCCAGACTGTTTTTCACTTCTCCTAATGTGCCATATGGCCTCAAGAATGAATCACACTTGTTTATGGTAACAATGTAGCTTTGAGGGATCAGTCCTTAAAATTTCAGGGTCTACCTTACTGAGCCTAGGAATGGACCATTTCTGGACTACAACACACTTGTAAATGGCAAGAAATTCTTATGCAGCCTTTTACCTAAGAAATTTTTGTCAGTGCCTTATCTTTTGAAGAACCAGAACCTCTACAGTTCCTGTATGGTTTTTTGTTTGTTTGTTTTTTTGCATGAGAAGTGTATTTCATTTGAGCTTTCATTCTTCTTGAAACGATGGTGTTTTAAAGGTGTCTGTCGTGAAGATACCAACCAGCATGAATGAATGCCAAAACTCCACAATCATCAAATTTAAAGGCACTGCAGTTTCAAAAGTTGCAAACATGTCCCCCAGAAGCATTTTGTTTTACTCAGGTCCAGCTGATACTTGTTCACACTGACTTGTAGAATTTGCAGACCCTCCTTGGGTCTTAATTTTTTCAAGCAGTGTTTAGCAGTTGTTTTTTTTCTCTGCGTCAGATGTACCAAAAAATCTGCAGCTTATCTGTCACTAAATTATTTGGTAGATGACAAGAGCAAGTAAAAATTACTATTTTGAGGAGAGGCAGGAGAGGTTTTAATTGCTGTATTCTAATAACCACATCCAGAAAACAATGCAGAAAAATACAGCGATTTCTAATAAGCATAAACCTTCCGCCAGATATTTGCTCTGTGAAAAGGATTCTTAACTTCCTCTTTAAGTCAAGTCACACCAGACGCCATATGATATTTTACCCAGGAATCCTGCTGGAGTGCTTTCCTGAATGTCACGCTGTACAGTGGCTGCCTGTGCCGGAGCTGTGACTAACGTGGGAATGCAATTGAAACTGGTATCACTGTGACTTTCTACATTTCAAATAGAGATGGCTCTGAATATAAGTGCAGGCATGAAGAAGAGCTGATAAATAGCACAATATGAATATGGATGATTGTTCAGACAGGATAGGCTGACGAGAAGCAGATCTAAACCAGACTATGGGTTTTCTTTATTGGTCTTAAGAAAACACATTAACTTTAATTTTCTATCTTCTGTTTTGCTTATAGGTGTACATGAGATTCAGAAGAAATGCAGGATGGAATGGATAATTTTGCATTTTTTTTCTTATGTTAGTCTATTGTAACCTGGCTGTACATAAAATGAGTAGAACAGGCCTTAAAGAATAATTTAGGCTCTGTGTAAATTAAAAAGAATGGGACTTTGCTGATTGGGCATGATTCAAGTGGCAAATCTTACAGCATCTCTGACCATTAGATAACATGCAAGATATGAATGTTAATGTTTTTTGGATGCTTAGCTTGTTTTCTAATAAATATAAGTTAATATGTAAATTCAGTCAATTCAGTGTAAATATCAGTCAATTAACATTTACAGAGAGTACGCTTTTAAAACTAAGGAAGTTCCATGACACAGCACCGAGCAATGCTCTTATAACAAAGACCCTTGTCTCCCCAGCACAGTGTTCTGAATGTCCACATGGCGAGGGTTCGTCTTGCCATGTATAAACTGTGAATTGTAATGAAAAATAAAGTTTTTAATTAAAATAAGCTTCTCTGAATCTCCTGCTTGCTACAACTGGAATGCTAAGAAATAATTTGTGAAACTGATTTTTGTGCTTTCATCGGTTACGGAGTATAGCAGTTTGCCACCTGCTCTAATTTAAGCTGGTTTAGCAATAAAGGCTTGACTCACCCAGCACAGAAATTAATTTTTTTCTTGATATTAAAAATAATGCTCTTTGGTTGCTGTACCCTAAGTTGTGTTTCTTGCTATTTTGTTTCAAAAACTTGGCAGGCCAGAGTTTCTTTTGTCGTGTGCTACAGAGCTGATGGTAATTGCTGCGTCTTTGCACTGAGGGAGGTGTGGGGAGCTCTGACCTGCTGCCCTGCCAGTTCTCCCGTGCTGGTGGTAACCTTCTGCAAAGCGTGTGAACAAGCAGCTCTAAGGGCAGTAGCCTTTTCATGCCAGAGCAGTCATTTCTGCAGTGAATATTTTACAACGGACTCTTTAATTAGGTCTTGGCCAAGGGAACGACAGCCCGCAACTGTGTGGTGGTACGTGAAGAGGACTGTTTCCTTACATCGTTCCAATCTGATTTGGGTGGGATGTGTCTCAGTGCCTTTTGGATCTGATTTTCGGAAAGGGGCTGGTAATGTTTAAAGGTTTATTGTCTTTGACACTCAGTGATGTGATATCTTAGTTTAAACCCTTGGGTCATTCTAACCAGTTTGTTTCCATTTACCAACCTATGGAAGTGAGTGTCTATGTGGTTTCTTTCATTTTAAAGAAACTTTTGGTCATCTCGGGATCTGCTGAAAGGAGCACGTTGTTTTGACATCCTGTGACAATGTTTGAGGTATTAGTATGGATATTAGTTAAATCCATTCAGCGTTTATTTACTTTGACTTTGTGTGTGATCTACGGGAAAAGAACCCCTGTTAATGTATATATAAAAGATATTGTTTCTTTTTTCACTTTTGTAACAGATCTAAATTGTCCTACCTTGTCAAAATAGATTAGACTAGATTTGCCTGTTTGGAACAAAGCATTAACAAATAAAATCCTTTATTTGTAAATTTAATAACTGAAGAAGAAGAAAAGATGCAACAAACCAGATGGTATAAGTAGGTAGAGTTACCATGATCCAAATGTGTCTAGTACCATTAATGTTATTCTTTTTCTCCCTCTCCACATACAGTGATAGATCACAAATGCTGTGGATGGCTAAGTGAATTTATAAAACCTGATGAACTCCATAAAGGTTTTTGTTTTTATTCCTGTAAGAGCAGACTTTTGTATTAAAAACCTGTGTCTTTCTTGCCTCTGGAAGTCTTGCATAGCTCACTTTACCCTTCCAAATATGGAGCTGCAAAAGCATGAATTAGCACTTAATGAAATTCCATTTGTAACCTCCTTCCTCTCACACACACATGGAGACACTTCCAGACCGTTAGGATACTTACTACTTAAGCAAGTTTGTGAAAATGGTATTTCACTTTGGTAGAGGGTTGTTTTCTCTTGTACTGCCAAACAAATACCATAAAAAAAGACATTGGCAAAACATTTTGGATGAGAGACAAGTTCTAGCACATACGAATCTGTAAAGGCACATGTGCCACCTAACAAAAGAATTTATTTCTCAGTGCTAGAGGAAACATTACATTAATAAAAATTACCTGAAATCTGTTAAAGAAGTAGCTAATCTGCATTGTTTTCTGTTGCCTATGATAATCCTGCCTTTTTTTGCATTCTTTGGTGTACTACATCTGGTAAAGTCTCCAAAGTGTCTCTGTTGGTCAAAGCCGCGATTTTTTTATAGCCCTGCATTGAGTGGCAGGGAGATTCTGAGTCGCAGAGAATTTGTTCCATGCCCCATTCTTGCTTCAGTACCGGGGAGGAGCTTGCTTTGGCACCCCCTCTGTGTTTTGTAGCTGCAGGCTGCCTGTCCTCCTTTTCTCAATACTCAGGCAGCCTTGAGGTGCTACTGTCTGAGCTGCGAACAGCCTGGAAGGGTCAAACCCAGAAGCTTGCTGAATCTCATGAACATCCTGGCTGTGCCTTCCTCTCTTCACCTCTTCATGAAATTTTTTTTGATACAAGAGGATGACAGCTGGAGGGTAACATAGAAACTCACAGAAGTGCTAAACCTCTAAAGGGACCGACCACCCTTGAACTGGAGTGGACCTTCCTTAGGTCACTAAGCAAACCCGTAAGACCAGGACAGCAGATGGGAGAAAATCTGGTCTGTATGTTTGTTTTGAGTTCTTGTGCCTCCAGCATTATTTCTACACCAATGGTCTCTAAATAGGAATACCACACGCCCCGTGGAAGAAGAAATGGAAGGCTGCTTTACTTAGTCAACCCTACATGTACATCACAAGTCTATATATGTATATAATTTTATTTCCTGGGAAGGAAATTTTCCTGTCAGGGAAACTACATATGGTGTTGAAATACAGCAGTAATATTTCTAATAAATTGCTGTCATACAGTTATGTGGTAATTATCTTTTCTTTCCTACCTTGCAGTACTGTTTGAAAGGAAAGGATTTTATATATTAAGAAAAATATACATTTTACATGAATTTGTCAGAGTTAAAGTAATTATTTTGTCATAGAAACATGAATAAGATTTTTTTGTTTGTGTTGTCCTGCAGATTTAAATGAACAACGTAACCTTACCGTAAACAAAGGCTTCCACTTGGGAAAAATAGAGAAGATGCCGATTTACTGTTATTAGAAATAAAAAGCTGTTGAGCTATACAGAGATATTAAAAATGCTAGCTCTTTTACTTGAATGAGCTTTCTCTGCTTTGCCAAATTGTTATTACAATTGTAAAGAGCCTGTGTGAGAATCAATGTAATAGGTTTATTGTACTTGGAAAACTTGAACATTTCAATTTTAGGCCATTGCTTGTCATGCTTTCACAGACTTTCAGAGGAACATGTTGAATCAAGTTTATAAACAGGTACATTACTTATTGTAGAACAACATCATTTTACCCTTTATACATAACAGCTGATACAGTAGCTTATACAGCTTTTTATTCTGGACCCCGATATATTCGTGCCTTCAATATGTATTGACATTTTTGTTGTATAATCTCAAATTGACTAAAAAACCCACTTTGGCACATTGACTATTGTTTCATGTTAATTTAGTGATTTGATAATATAGCTCAATTTACAATCAGTATCTTAGAAAACCAATGGACTTCACAACTTTTTATGAATTATAGCAGTCTATCTACACCGGTGATATAATAAATAATATATTATTTATTGCCTGCTTTAGTTATTTCTGCATGTTTAGCTGGTTTTCTAGTGTAGATGCTGTAGGCAGATACAGAGAAATTACAGAGAAAGCAACTCATCTCTCTGTAGTTTGTAATTAATACACTATGACCAGGCTTTTGATATTAGAGTTCTTTGTGACTAAAACTGGGATAATACGTTGTGTTCTGTCTCCACTGTTACTAATTATTAATAGTAGTATTCATTAAACGCTCTGGGTGCACTGTTTTTTGTGGGAATGTTGCAAGGGTGTTTATATAGACATCTTCAGTGTGACTTTGGCAAATGAATGTCCTTGGTGAGAAACTCCTTAAGAAGGATTTACTTTATTTACTCCGTTGTTAATTCTAGCTAATTCTCAAGACTAGTTGTATGCTGTCAGATCTTCGTCCTCCAGAGAAAGGCATATAATATGCATATAATAGAGATCCTGATGGGAATGTACTATTTGTCATTAGTAATAAATAACAATATTCTCCAGAAAATGAATAGCAGCCTGAAATGACTTCTTAAATAGTAGTTTAGTGATAGCTCCTTTTTTTTTTTTTTATTGCACTATTAATTTGATCCTTCAAATTAAACGGGCAGGTCTGAGAAGTTTTTCTGGAGATACATCTTTCACAGTAAGTGTATTTTAGTCCTGTTTGGCTCAGGGGAGACAGGGACTAACTTTGCTGGATGACTAGAAATATTGAATCTATTTGTTAAAAATTCTCTCATGGGAACATGAGAGAATACATTGCTATACTGTTGATTCTGACTTTTATACCAGTCACAAATCTGCTCCTGTTTTGTATGGATTTTGCATTTTCTCCAAAGATTATAGTATTCAGTATCCATGCACTCAAGCAGGCTAGAGTGATGGAAAGCCGATCCTAAAGCTTTTTTCCAAGATCATGGTTTTGTCCAAAGTTTCCCTATATTTTCTATCAATTTCCTGACAGTTGAGTGCTAAACCCAACAGGGATATCTGAGTATTAATAGTCTGAAAGGGGCAAATACAGGATGCACTCACAAGGTAGAGTGCATCACTGCAGTGGACAATCCCTAATTCAAGTCCACTAGATCTGGTGTAAACATGATCAAGAGACATTCTGCTTTAACTAGAACAGCCACGCTTAGCATACCCTTCTGTCGTGGTTTAACCTCAGTTGGCAACTAAGCACCACGCAGCCGCTCGCTCACTCCCCCCTCCCCGGTGGGATGGGGGAGAGAATTGGAAAAGCACGTGAGAAAAACTTGTGGGTTGAGATAAAAACAGTTTAATAATTGAAATAAAATGATAATGATAATAATATGATGATAGTAATAATAATACACAAAGCACAGTACAATTGCTCACCACCCACCGACCGATGCCCAGCCAGTCCCCGAGCAGCGGCCCCCCCGGCCAGCTTCCCCCAGTTTATGTACTGAGCATGACGTCACACGGTATGGAATGTCCCTTTGGCCAGTTTGGCTGTGCCCCCTCCCAGCTTCTTGTGCACCTCCAGCCTTCTCAGTCGGTAGAGCATGGAAAACTAAAAAGTCTTTGGCTAGTGCAAGCATTACCTAGCAACAACTAAAACATCGGTGCCTTATCAATTTCGTTCCCATCCTAAATCCAAAACACAGCACTGTACCAGCTACTAGGAAGGAAATTAACTCTATCCCTGCCGAACTCGTGGGTTGAGATAAAAACAGTTTAATAATTGAAATAAAATAATAATAATAATATGATGATAGTAATAATAATACACAAAGCACAGTACAATTGCTCACCACCCACCGACCGATGCCCAGCCAGTCCCCGAGCAGCGGCCCCCCCCCGGCCAGCTTCCTCCAGTTTATGTACTGAGCATGACGTCACATGGTATGGAATGTCCCTTTGGCCAGTTTGGCTGTGCCCCCTCCCAGCTTCTTGTGCACCTCCAGCCTTCTCAGTCGGTAGAGCATGGAAAACTAAAAAGTCTTTGGCTAGTGCAAGCATTACCTAGCAACAACTAAAACATCGGTGCCTTATCAATTTCGTTCCCATCCTAAATCCAAAACACAGCACTGTACCAGCTACTAGGAAGGAAATTAACTCTATCCCTGCCGAAACCAGGACACCTTCTCTGTAATTTATAGAGCGTTTAGAATAATTTGTCACCTTTGCTTGTTCTGTAGCAGAAGAGAGGGAATTTTGCAGATTTAAAGGCACCGTATTACACATTTGGACAGAATAATAGCCCAAGAGTCATAGTCTAGGCCCTTCTGAACTACAGAGTGAAAAGTCACAAAGTCTGAATACTTTTTTAATAGAGAATACCTTAGTGGTTTGTAGCAAAAAGGAGGATAAAAAATTAGGCTCCACTGTCAAAAGTGGAAGTGGGAGTAACATGTCATGTACTATTGTGTGCTTTATAAAGTGGAGGTGGTACAGGCACAAAGACCTTTTCATTTCTCAGTGTCCTTAGAGACTGTCAGAAGAGTCAGAGTGTAGCCTGCATTATATCAGTGTACTCTTGCTCTTTTGCAACGCTTTTGCAAGCTCTGAATGTGCCTCAGCTATAAATGTATTACACCTTTCTGGGTGCCGGTTGACTGATGATGATGGGATAGCTTGAAAAGGAAGAAACTTTTTCTCTTGCTCGTACTGCACAGGTGGAGTAAGAAGACATGGGTTTGGCATTTGTAGGACAGGAGCAGCCTTTGGGAACAGGCACTCCACAGCTGAATGCTAGATGAAATTAACTTTTTCCAATATGAAGTCCTTAAAACACTTTTATGTAGAGAAAAGGTTTTGAAAAAATGGATTCCTATTTGCTCTATGAAGACCAGAGCAGAGGCTGCAGGGGTTTGGTTTTTTTTTTTATTACTGCAGCTGCATGCTGCTTTTGAGCTTGGCCTGCCCTTTAACGAGCAAGACTTTAGTACAAAATTAGCACTAGAAGTGGTTTCTACTTGTGTGGATGAAAAACATAAGAAAACAGTTCTGTGAAAATTAGTAAAGAGAAAATTCCTCTAAATTCTTGCTGCTGGTTGGTGATCTAAACCAGGTTTAGAACTGAAATTAATTTTTATTGTCAGCACAGAAGGGCTGCATTTGCACATCATTTTAACTCTGCTAACCTCAATAACATTGTTCCATACTTACTGTCCTTTAACAGACCCTCCTGCTCCAAGAGTAAAGGATTACAATGGAGAATATGTAGAGCCCTTAACTGCAGAGCATACCATAAACCCTTCGTCCTTTTCATTACAAATCCAAAGCCAGTTACTCCGTACAGAAAAAGAGAATGCAGAAATGCATAACTAGCTACAAAGATAAGTCAGGGTTTCTTCCTTTCATTCTTTTTTAAATTTCTGTTTATGTCTGTAGGCTATAGTTAAATGACTTCATACATTTTAATGTTTTTTAGTGGCATCTTGCATAACAAATGTAACTCATTGAAGCAAATTTCTGTGCTGTACGCCTCTGGTTTGCACATTTCTGGTCCTATTAGAAATTAATAAAACAATCTCCAGTGCAGGTGGAAAGGGTTATTTATGAAAAAATACATAAGAAATGGTAAAGATGGACTAAGCCTCTGATTAGTGTTTTCCCAATTAATATGCCAGAAATTTTGAAAATAATATGTTGCTGTGGAGACTGTGGCATGACATGATGTATGACGGGGACAACATGATGATGTGCAGACCTCCATGGGTTGCCATTTCCTGCAGTGCCTAAGACAGCTGTTGGAACTGCATGCAACCAAAATAAAGCTGTTTTCCTATCTCTTCCAGCTTGTCCGCCTGTCAGTTTGGTAATTTTGCAGCAAAAAGATCTTTGAAGATCTTGGAAGAACAGAGAGACGGGGGATACTGACCTGAAAGGATCTGGGGGCAGCTGTGGCGATTACATCAAGTTCTCAAGTGTTTTTTTTCTCCACCTGTGCTATTTGGGAGCGGTGTGAGAGAAGTAGCTTGACAATTGAAGTGCTATCTCATCACTGCAGATATATAGCTTGGGTTTGAAGCTGTCTGTGAGCCTCCACTAAATCTTATCCTATCCGAGATAAATAAAGTAAAAATGAATTCAAAGTAGCAATGGCAATTCTTGGGGTAGTAATTATCTCTGGAGCTTTTGATGGTCAGTCTGTATTTGAGCTATATCTGAAGCATGTGATCCTTAATGCAAGTCCAGCGCATTACAGATCAGGGTACCCCGAAGTCAGGTCCTTTACCCCTGACTTTGTATTCCTCTGACATCCTACAGATGATAAAAGCCAGAATTAAAACTCATTAGCCTGAAAAATCATTACAAACAAAATCAGTCCAACAGTTCAGCAGAATTCCTTCTTCCCTCAGTATTCTCCAGTGATATCCCACCACTATGATGCTGCCACTTTTTTTCTTTTTCTTTTTTCTTTTTTAAATTTTATTTTACATTTGCTGTGTTGTATAGCAGTTAGGAGTTTGAGAGTTAGATTTATGTACTCTATGCCAGTTTGTGGCTAATTCAGAGAGCAGCAACAAGAACCTCTTTAGTATAGATAACAATTGCATTAGGATATGTCTGTAAAAAGAAAAAAAATATTTTGAACATCTAACATAGAAAGCATTCTGGAATTGCATTTTGTTTTCTTTTTACTGCTGCAAGTTAGTGCCAGGTCATTCTTCCCCTCATGCTTGAGAAGCTCTCTACAAGTATTTTATCTTATCTCCTTTTCTTCAATCACTCTAAGAAATTCTCTTTTGCTGTGAAAAAAAGGTGGAGTACTGTTTGGCTACTGTTGTGCTCAGAGCAGATTTGTTGTGGTCACTCATTTTGTTCCCATTTTGCTGAAATACTCCACATCTTTCTGTATCCCTGTACTTTCTCTTGTCGTGGGATCATAACCTTTGGATCATCTTGGCAAGGATCATCTCTTTACTCTCTGCGGTACTCTCTGCTGTGTGCAGTGGGGTTCTCTGTTGGTATTATAGTAATGCAGATTCACGGTGTGATCAAACAGCTGCATCTTTTCACTGGGTTGGATACCAAAATGCCTAATTTCTTTCTTGTGGCAAGGGAAATGAGTCATCCTGAATACCCCAATCACGTAGACTACCAGGAGTTTCTTGTACTCCTTGGTTATCTCAGCCACCGGCGGTTAGTTTATCGCCTCAGATAGCTAGTGAAGTGCAGGGTGATTCTGAAGAAAGGAAAAAATATTGTGCGCAGAAGAAATCTTTTTGAGTTGGGATGTTAAAAAATTGCTGTGTGTTTGTGGAATTAGGATGATACTTTAATTCTTAACCAATGCAGTTTACTGGGAATGATTTGTGGCTATGTAATAAATAAATAAATAAATAGGATCACCATAGTGAAAAGTATGGGAACCACAGATAATATGTTAATTTTGTTTGTCATGTTTATTTGAGAGCACTCTAAACATCTGTCAAGTCACTTTGATGACAGGCATGTAAAATCAAAGCCAGAACTTGGGGTCTGGCCTTCTCCCCAGAACAGAACTGCTGGCTCAATGAAACTTCATAGTTGTAGGCTGTAAAGCAGTACTCATTAAATGTCACAATTTTTCTAAAAAATAGGCAGCCCTTAGAGTACAGACTTTTGGAAAGTGTATGAAGTGGAATAGACTTTGGACCTACACTTCAAGCTGTAACAATGGTTACCTCCATATTCCCTTTCATGGGAGATGACAGCAATTATTAATTTACTGAAAGCTATGCTGCCAAATCACAGTAAAACACTAGACGTGAAGCTGCTTTGATAAATGGAGTAGCCAGATTGCTGGAGTGCTTCAGAGGTGCTACTCATGAAAAATCTGAGTCCAGTGGCAAGTACATGAAATGAAAAATACACAAGAGAAAATATAAAATGAGAGCTTTGCTTTGACTACTGCTACCAAGTTCAAAAGCCCAGGATGCAGTGTCCAGTTATGTCAAACTAACTGTCGCTAAAGGCAACATAAATAACTCTGCTTCCTATAAGAAGACTATTAAAGGGATGTCCTTCCATCTGGGCAGAATATCAGGCCATAGTCTCATCTCTGTATCTCTTTGACTAACTCTGTCCCCCAGTCTCCTCCTGGAGTAAGGTAAAAGAGGATAGTTTCTACCCAAAGGAACTGAAGGATTGGGCAAGAAAATAGGAATACAATGTTTGCAGAGAAAATTTCAATACTGTGCGCACCTCTAGGCTTCTAAAGTTTGAATGAAGTGTGTTGTTGAAGTGCTTTTCCCACCATTTTTTTTGACCCTGTTCTTAAAATTATGCTTTTGTCTAGTTTCTGAATAGGGGCAACAACAACAACAACAACAACAAAGTCTTTTCTTGTCATTTCTTCTCATTTGCTTGTACAGTTGAACCTCACATATAAATATCACAACTGCTTCTGCTCCAATAACTCACAGGGTAACATTGTCTTTAGAAAAAAGTAGGAAAGCAAGGACATTGCAGGAAAGGGTTTGCTTTAAATCAACGAGAATTCTTAGTTATTTATGCAGTGAGTGGGAGCTTAATACAAGTGCAATTAACTGTAATGATGTTGCTAATATGCCTGAACACTCATTCATCTTAGCACTTGAAGCTACAAAATCAAGTCACTTTCAGGTCTGTTGGAGGTCTGCAGCCACCTCAGCTCACTGTCAGTGTAGCTGAGTGGCAGAAGGGGAAAAAGTTGCTGTGGGCATCTTACAGCTGATCCTAGGGTGACGAGATGCAGTGAACCAGAGCTGCTTATGGCTGGCCTAAGCTGTGCAACCTGTGCTCCCTTCAGACCTCTTCTGCTGGCCCTTCATTGGAAAGATGCGTCCTTTGTATTGGAGCGACAAGCACTGACTCAAACTGGAAACAGAATAGTCACATCACTGTGGCACTTCAAGTCACCTAAGCTTTTGGGAGATTTGGAACAGGTTGCCCAGAGAGGTGGTGGATGCCCCATCCCTGGAAACATTCAAGGTCAGGTTGGACGGGGCTCTGAGCAACCTGGTCTCGTTGAAGATATCCCTGCTCATTGCAGTGGGGTTGGACTAGATGACCTTTAGAGGTCCCTTCCAACCCAAACTGTTCTATGATTCTGTGATTTTCTTGGTGTTCAGTAACTTGCCAGCTCAGCAATTTTGCTTTCTGAAAAAATGCTAGTGTGTGTGCTTGACACTGTGTGTGCTGATCTGCATGAAGGTGAGGGAAGAGCTACCTCAACGGTCCCTTTGACGTTCCCCATTCTGCAGAGCAGCCAAACCTTCTGAAGATGTTTTTTCCACCCAAGGGAGTGCCTGTCCCATCGTTGCCAGTCTCAGTTTATTCTATATGTAGGAGGACAGATAGGCTGACAGATGAGGTTACAACTGGATTTTTTTTTTTTGTTTTTCTTTTTTTAATAAATCAAGCCAGGAAAAAGAAGTCGATGAAGAGAAGGAACTCGTCTTCATCTTCATCCTTCTGCAATGTCACTACTCAGGTTGTCTGAAGATTTTGTTACAGCCTTCAAGCCACTAGAGGAAAACAAAGGTCATGGTATTGCTTGTCTAAAAGGAAAAAAAACCAAACCAAACCAGAACACCAAAAGAACACTTTCTAAGGCAACCTTTAGGCTTGTAAGCTCCATAAAGGAAAGGGCACAATATGTCTAAATTTTGCTTTGCAAATCACATGGAGATGACATAAGCACAAGAGATGAGGCTGGAATATCATGTGGTGGGATTGATCCATTTTGTCTTGCCGCATTTTTGAGTGACCTCCACGCAGCTGAATTCTTACTATGAGTAAAAGCGCCTATCAACTGTTGTTATTTTTTTTCTTTGGTAAAATACAGAGTTAATTAACATGCATTAGAATAACTTCTAGCCTTCACTTTTATTATATTACAGAACATTTTCCTTCTAATTCATCAGCCCTCAAGTTTAAAAGATCAGGCTTGACATAAAAATATCTGAAATGACAGAAAATGAGAAGAGACAGAGACCTCTGATCAAATGAGGGAATGCTAAGCTTTTCAGCTAACATGAAAGGCTAATTACTGAGGTGATACTTAATAATTGATGCCTTCATTCAGTATAGCTCTGAGATTTAGGTCCAATAAAGAATTTATGTACCTAAAAATAGTCAATACAGAACCTAATTTTCCAGCATTTGGTCCCCAGATAGGGAACCAGAACCCTATGCATGTTACTGAGGCCCTAGAGCAACAAAGCAGCTGAGCAACAAAGCAGCCAAGGAAATTTCTCAGATCATCAGAGAGGGGCTAAGGTTAGTGCCCTCAGCCTGCCCACAATTAGCTAGGCTGGATGTGACTCTGCTAATGATGCAGAAGATGTGACAGGGGGGCTGAGGAGCAACTGAGCTCTCTTCTGCCATCTGATAGAAAGCACCAGGGTTTGTGAACACATAAGTTGCAGTTTCCTTCAGGTCCCCATTGAATCCTCATGTCTAGATCCAGTTTAAAAAATGGAAATGCTGAAAATAGAGGCAAGTATTATGTTCAAGATTTATCTGAGGATGCTGAGACATGCTTCTTCCCAGTCCTTGATCTAACGTGTTACTGAGGTTTTTTCTTCCTGAAGCACTTAGCAGGACCTTTTAATGTGCAGTCAGAGAAGCCTGAAGTGGCTTTTGCTACTGGCCCTTTTTACACAATAGCTCTTACCCAGCAGCTCTCTGGAGGATTGAATTTCTTTAGCTGGAGAGGATGAGTTCATGCATCCCTGAAGAGCAGCTGAACCGTGGGGCAACAGGTCAGGCTGTCAAGGTAGGACTTTTACTTCTCCTGCCTGAAACTGAAGTGGTGTGTGGTAAATCATGGAGGTGAGGAGACAAAAGCCCTGCAGCTCAGGTGCAAGCTACTTAGTCCTACGCAGCGAAGCCCTATTGCTGACCCACTGCCCACATAAAGCAAGGTGATGGAGAGGTAACCAACTGTAGGGGCAGAGGTTAGCAGCCAGTTTGGTGAGTCTCTGGTCTGGGAGAGGTCCCTGGGTACTAGCCTAAGGAGTAAAGCTGCTTCTGAAAAATAGCCTTATTCCAAAAATCCGGAGCTCTTGGACTGAAAGGATTGATCCAAGTCTTCTGGTAAAACACAGTGGTTTTGTGCTCTGCAGCATGGTGTGGCTGGGGCCTCATCAGCCTCCACCCCTGGCAGCTGTGGTGGTGAGGATGGTTATCAGGTGGTGGGGATGATATCAGGTGGTGGGGGTGGTTGTGGTGGTAAGGCCTTTTGGGTCAATGGGCTGTATTTTGGTCAATAGGCTGCCTGTGCCTGCCCAGGGCAGTGAGCTGTGGTACCAGGCTGAGGATTTGAAACTCCCTTGGACTGTGATTGGTGCATCCAGACAAAGCCTGGTGAGTGGGTTAAACAAAGGAGGAGGGTAGCATGGACACTTGTTCCCACTTTGAGGGGTCGTTGAGTTCAGGCCATGTTGGAGAAGGGGGTTGAAGGGCTGTCTTGACTGTTGGTGTTTTACTTTGATATTTCCTTTTTTTCCTTCTTCAAAAATGATGGGTGAGGGTTTGCTGCTGTTTTGCTTCCCACCAAGACTGTCTAGGACTGGAGGGATTGTAGGTCCATGTATGTGGCTGCCAAGTAGAGGGGCTTGTCCAGAGGTGGACTCAATCCAGATGGGGAATCAAGGTTGGGGGTTATACTGTTCCACAGTTAAAGAAACTAATATTTTCTAATACACCATGTTGCTTCTTTTCTCTCAACCTAGAAGTGAGAATTTTGTTAGGTCTGAGGTTGACTTGTACTTGAGCCAAGATAGTGATGCCTGCTGTAGAAAATATTATGACTGGTGGTGGCAAGTCAATATTCTTCCTACAGTTGTGGAATTCCTGGAGAGCTGTAGGAAATGTCCCAATGTTGTTAAGTAAGCAGGATGGTAAGCAATCCAGCAGAGAGAGAGAAATCAAGCAGGAGCAGCATATTAATCAAATGCATAGGAGGAAAGAAAATGTGCTGTGCAAAATCAGATGAGTTGCCTGTTTCCCTGCTTCACATTTTTTATGTTGATAGTTCACTGAAAAGATACTTTATCAAGTTTATGGCTAAAGGTTACTTGATGAATATGGGGTTTTGCCAGATATAACAAAAAGGACAAAGCAATTATCAATGTGTGCAACTGGCTTTCAGAAGAGGAGTCAAACAAGTCCATGTTTTAGTACAGAAGGAAGGAAACTTGCATGCAAGCTAGTTTTTCTTTAAGTTCCCTTTTTGTCCTTTAGTCTTCTATTCTCTTTTGTCTTTGATCCAAATTCATCTGTATTGATGTAGCATGAAGAATGATACCTAAAAATACATCATTATTCCCAGTCTTACCTGTGTGTTTCTGTTTGCGTGTTTTGTTTTGTGGTTTTTTGGGGTGTGGTGGTGGGGTTTTTTTTTTTTTGGTTTGTTGTTTTTTAAGTAAAGCAAAGCTTAGGGCTGTCAGGTGAGTTTATCTAATTGGGAATTGCTAAATATGGTTTTGAAAAAAGTGGCACTAGGTTTGGGTATATAGCAGCAATACTGAAACAATCCAGGGAAGATCATCAAAACCAACCAAAAAATCATGTGACTTTGTGACTCTGCCTCTTAAAAAAACCAAAAAACCCTCAAAAAAAAAAAAAAAAAAAAAACCCAACCAAAAAAACAACTGCAAGTCTGCCATTTTGGTCCTAATTAACAAATGTGTAGGTTTAGTGTTTAAAACCTCCCCTCAAACAACTGTTGTTTATCGCTTTGTTCTTCTGTGTTGACTTAGTCACTTGATTCAGTGTCTTGCACCCCTCTTCTCGCTTAAAGCATTCAAGTTCTCATCGTTCATGTTTGCATGAAGGCTCTTGTCCTGGCTTTGAACCGACTGCCTAATGACGATGGCACCAAGCTATGGTAATAGGCCACAGAAAGCCATGTGCGGGAGACTACAGGGTCTGGAATTGAGGGCTTTTGGATAGCCACCAAGAGATGTCAGCTGAGGTACTGTGGGTGAATAGAGTTAGACATGTTTTATTCACCCTTTCTGCAAAGAAATGGATTAAAAAGCAAGCATTGCTATGTTCTGGTTTGCATCTACCAGATGTTTGTGTGTTTGATTATAGTATCTTCCTTTTTGTGTTCAAGAGGCATAGACACTCCTTCCTTCCTTTATTTTAGCCTGTCTTAGCCTGCTTCCACTCTGGTGCTCTCTTTGTACCAACTACATGGTAATTTGTTGTTGCTTTGGGAGCTGCAAATGCTCCTGTCTAGCCCAAGGCAGATCTCTTCATGAGAGTCTTACTCTGTGCAAAGTAGTGTGCCTGGGCATATGGGTTACTAAGCTTATCCACCTTCATCCCTGGCACAAGCTGAAGTAGCCATGAGTTGTGGACTGTGCTTGGAGGGACTGTGAATTGCTTGTGTGTGTTATCAACTGGTTCACTTCAAATTCAGGTCAATGTGCAAAATATTTCTGGGGTCACTCTTTGCTGATTGTCTGACCGTGTTCTTATCTCTAGCTGTAGAGATTTGTAAGAAATATTAAATTTGGCGTGAACGAAATATGAATTGAAAGGTGTCTATGAAAGCACTGGAAGAAGTATCAGGCCAAGGGTTAGAAGAATGGCCTGTGCTCATAAACGAAGGATGCTGCTGCCAGGTCACTCTTCCCAGAAGTAAAACTGAGAAATGTGTTTTATGTCAAGACCACAGCACAGATGACTCCTTGGTGGAAGACCCTGCATCTGAACAACAGGAGGCATATGGCATTCTTTTTCATGTTAGCCCAACAATAAAACAAGCTCCCCCCCAACCCTTCTTTCTTTTTTTATCCCCTCTCTTCTTTCTTACCAGGAAAACCAATGAACAGCAACTTTTGCTGGTTTTTGTGGCATGGCGCTGTGCTCTCATTCCAGGGCAGATGCAAGATGCTTGGCTGCACTGCTGAGCTGCTGTCACATGCCAAATCTCTTCTGCATGTCATCAAAGGCTTCTTAAACTAGACTTTTTATCAGCAATATACCACTCTCTTTAAAATATTTAAAATTTAACAGTTGTGTATATGCTTCTCCTGTTAATTTTAGAAGATCTAAGGGTTTTTTCTATTGTCGACTTTGGATAGCTGGTCTTGTTCTATAATCCTCCTTCAATAAATTTCTTATTCTTATATATCAGCCTTAACATATAGTCAAACTACTGGCAAACAGGACTCTCAAATTCAGTTAAGATTGTTTAGAAAAGGAGATGCGGAGTTGCGCTCTATAAAGAAATTAAACTGTATGTTAATTCTGTCCTGCAATAAAGACCTGAGGAAACCCCCACCTTCAGCTCTCCGATATCCACAAGGCTGCTTTTCCCCTCCCCGCCCCCATATCAGATAGTTAAATTTTTTTGACCATGTGGTCATATAGAGCTTAGTTGTGGAGTTCAGTGAATTTAATTCCTGCGTATTACTTGCATACCCTTATTGACAAATCCTTCAACAGGGTTAGATTAAACAACAAAAACTGAATTTTGGAAATTGGTGACTGACGGACAATGGCTTTCTTAGCATTGCCTGTTGCTTGGAATCGCTGTAGCACTAAAAAGTGGAAGTGTAACAGCAGACAAACATGTATGACATATAACATGCTTGCATTGTTTATTTTCAAACTGTGCTGTAGTCTTGATATTAATGAAGAAAAAAAGAGACGTGGGTGGAGAACTTGGTTAAGGTTTTACCTTTGTAACACCCATGCTCTTTTCCATTGACTTTTGATTATTTGTGAGGTTTTTAGCATCTCGGGGGGATAAAAATAAACCAGTTCAGGCCAGCTCTGATGAGCGTTAGCACATTAAAGATAAATTATTTTGTCAAGAGGAGAGGACAAAAGAGGAAACACCACCAGCATAATGGCCATATGGTCTCAATAATAGTACAGCTCCAAAAGGAACTACAGCTGTTTTAAGTGTATCTGCTGTAGGCGAACACTAATGTTAACTAGAAATTAATGTAACTGAACCACTGAAAGAGGGTAATTGTCGTTTAATATGAAAAATGAAACAATATAATAACAGGCCAGGATTTGAAGGAACCATTAGATTTTCAGCAAACAGCCAGTCTCCATAAATGTAACTTTACGTAGTTCTGTTTCTACAAATAGTGAAGAGGGTATTAAAGAATGAAATTATTGAAGCTTCCAGTAAACAACATCCTCTTTGGTCTGTTCACTTTCTAAACTATAACCAAATTATTCTTTATTTGTATAACCTAAAGCTTGGCAAAATTTTATCCAAACCTCAGTGACTCTCAAACTCTGGAGTAATTATCCTATAAATTCACTACAAGTAAAAATAAAAACTGCAAACCTACCCAGTTTGCTGCTGTCCTGGCACGCTGAGTCTGGTTTCCAAGTTTTGTTTTTATTAGCTTAGGCAGACAAGTTGGTAGGAATTAAATGTGAGATCAGTTACGTACTGCATTTCTGGGTGTTCAGAAGTGCTAATAAAATCCATTATGGATTGAGTGGATCAAATGTCATTAGGTGCCAGACATCTTTCACATCTGTGAGCTTTACATCAGGCTTTTGGCAATGCCTTTGAGAAATCTATACCTTCATTTGGAGACACCTTTAGGTTAACCAGTACCAGAAGGGGGCTCTCTTGAAAAGAGGCAGTCCATTTGTATGTGAGTCATACCTTTATTCACCCACTTTCCTCAAAATGAAATGGCATGTGAACACTTGAATGGCATGCTAACTGGAGAAGTATCTGATCATTTCATCCTACCGCTATAGACTAGATAAAATGAAGCCTAAACTAATGTCAAAAATGGTCACTTCTTTCTTTACTTAATCTTGATTCTGTTGTTCCTGAATGATGTGAGAATATATAGATAACCTGGTCATTTTTTTATGGGGCAAAATCTGGGCTCCACTAAATGTGGTTGGCCTCCAGATCTCATTTATAGCTGCTTTACCTAGTCAGAGCTAGAAACTTTTGCAGCTAGAAAAGAGAACAACTCTGTTCACGTGATATCCACAGCCAAATCAAGTGACTAAAGAGCCAGTTAAACCTCACTGTGCTCCTTAGTTTTCTTGGAACCATTTTCTAGAAATAATGAAATATTTGTGAATACAGAACTACTGAAATACAGCACACTGATTACAATGGAAATTTAACTGTTGTACTATTTTTATCAAAGCCTTGCTCACCCCTTTTTAAAAATGAAAGGTCATGCAGGAAAAGGAAAGTCTTATAGTACAGCTGTTTTGAAGATGCCATCTACTTCAGGCAAAGGTTTTATACCTCTGAAACAGTCATCAAAATCTCTCTTAATGGTGTGATTGACAGTAAACCCCGTGTCTTCCTTGCTCAGCCACTTACTGAGCAGCTTTTATCTAAGTACTCCTTTTAACTAAGGACTTGAACTTAACTAACTTAGGTTAGTTAACTTAACTAACTCTTTTAACTAAGAGGAGATCCTCAAGACAGAAAAGACAAAGGCATTTTCCATGATTTACTACTGTCTATGGTGCTTTGGAAATGAAAGATACATTATTATTATGGATGTTATACTAGGTGCTCAAGATCCGTTGGTAAGGGGAGAAGATGGAGTTGGAATCTACTGGAATTAATAAGCAATGTGGATTTGTTCAAAAATTGTTTGTTGTTTCTGTATTTTCTGAGGGGTAGGACAACATGGAAAGCTTCCAGCACTGCTGTCTGTGCTCTTCTTGCCCTCTGGATAAAATGAGGCTTTTCATCTCTCTGACTGTCAGGGTACCAAAACTATGGACGTTGTTCAAATTTGCTTTTTCTTTTTTGAATCTTCAACTCACTCTACTAGGGGATGATAATGTAAATGTGTAACTACCTGTTTGATCTGGAAGGTAGCCTGGATATCTGGTAGTAGTGGAATCATGGTCCCAGCACTTCTGAATGTAACCAGGCTAAGAGTATGCTTAAAATCCCCTCTCTCTTTGCAAAACCTGAGTTTGTATGAAACAACATTAAAGGTCTTACAATAGAAAATGAATTCTGTTTTCAAACAACACAAAATTAGAAATTTTTTTATTTCTGTTTTAATGATCACTACTCCTTAGGATGCTTTCACAGTCCTATCTTCAAACTGGCAGTGTCCCAGTCATTCGTAGCAGGATTTAATTTACTGTTGTAGTAGTGAAGACTCTCAGAGTCATCAACACTCATCTTGTGTTGCAAAAAGAGGTGTCTTTTTGTAGTTTGGTCTCAGCCAGCCAAACTTGTCTTAGCTGAAAATCATGCTGAAGTGACAATGGGCTTTTGCTGTTGTTGACTGTTCTAGCTTTTACATTTCAGTGATTAATGTCAAGATATTATCCTCTGAACCAGAGAGTTAGAAGTTCAGCTGAGTGTATGTACTTTTCTCTGGAGCATGTATGGCATGTCTGTTTTAATCAAGGATAAAACCCAGAACATACATGGTTCTTTAGAAAGGTTAAGAGAGTTTTCATGCCGGGATTTTTTTCTTTTTGTTGATTTGGGGTATTTTCCCTACCAATTTAAAAAAAAAAAAAGTTTGGAAAACATATTTCTGTTTCTATTGAGATGGGAATTAATTTGCTGCCTCCTAATGATCATCTCTGACTAAACTCAGGGACTTTATGTTGATGTCATTGGATTTACTAATTCAGTGTCTGATTCTGCTTTTAATTTAGCTGCAGGGACAAGCAGTACAATTTAAGTTCTGTTTTTTATTTTTATATTTATAGTTGGTAATCTTAAAAGCTGGACTCTCCAAGGATATGCAGGGTTTTTCTTCAAGCTTTGAAGTTTAAATTTAATTACTGTGCACATAACTCTTGAGTGGGTATCAACAATTTGATAAGAATGACTTGTTTTTTTCTGTTGGCTTTCATAAGTAGCCAGTAGAATAATTTATATTTGTTTGTTAAAAAATTAGTTTGAGTTCTAGCAGTGTGCCCTGGAGATACATTTCAACCAAAATAGGTATCCCTTCCTTTTTTTTCAAGTAAGAAAACATTCTATTCACCTTGCAAAGAAATCAAATTATTGCAGTCATTTTCGGAGTGGTAGATGATCAAAACCTTCTAAATCAGTGCTATGGAGCCTGGATACAGGATTTAGTTCTTGCTAGAAATCATTTTGAGCAAGTATACTTTTAGCTGCTTATTTCTGAAAATTTAAGTTTACTTAGTGAAAGTTGAGGGTCTTGGAAATTGTATTCTGGATCATTGTTTGTGATACAAAATTAGAAAACAGATACCTAAAGTCAAACAATCTGCCCATGTGAGATTTCAGAGGAAGAAGGGGAACTGTCTAACATGCAAGTGTCCCACTATGTTAGGAATTAGAGTTCTTTTGACATCTGGGTAACAATTAGACTTCAAAAATCTTTCTCACACTTGCAATATTTCACTTATCCTGCCCTAAAAGCCAGCGTATGTTACAAAAGCATGAGCCATGACTTGTGTTTCTGCAGATGTGCTCACCAGTTGCATGCTGTAATGATGTGGTGGAAGTCACATAAAACAACTGCTGTTTCATGGGTTTCCCTAAGGACTTGTGCAGGTTGCACTGTAAATGAAGAGCAAGTTTCTGGTAGCAATAAGCTGTGTATGTTAAGATGGCTAAGGCCATTTGTGTGCTGTGGACCTCGTCTAAGGATCTGTGACCTAACATGGGGCTTTCCTTTCAGGTGTGTGTCTGGAGATAGCAGTTTTCCAGCAATTCACTAAGATTAGATCAAGGCTTATCTAACAGTAAATGAGGCTACAATAATAATCTTAAATGGAAGTCCTACTAAAAGCTGAAATTTTGAAGCTTTATTGTGTATTTTGGAGTACAGAATAAAAAAAATAAGGCTTGTGCTCCTCTTCCTAGGGGGAAAAGTGTCTGAAAGAAAGTGGGGGAAAATGTTCTTGGAAAGACACTGATGGTTATTGGGCCTGTATTTATTATACCAGGTAGAGTCTCAAACTTTAAAAGTATACAAATATCAAATTTTGTTTCAGATCTAGCTCTAGAGCTTTCTTTGAAATCCAGAACAATTTTCAAAACTACATGACTGCTTCTAATTAAAGCATTTTTTTATGATGGTGCCTGGGTTGCTGCTGATAGGTTTTTTTTGCTGAAGTAGTATTTCTTAAGATACTTCAGTGAAGACCATTTAATCAAGTTAGCTATTTTCCCTGTGGAATTGCCAAAAAAACCCTCAAACAGTTTGCTAGCTTAGTTGCTGACAACTCATTTGCAAACTAGTATGCCTAGGTCTTTTGCTAGTAAGCCTTTTGCAGAGTCAACCATAACTTCTGCTATCTGATTAACGTGATCTGAAAAACTATACAATGATACAAAAGGTATAAATAATGCTGCAGATCTGAGCACATCATCCCTCTCCCTTATTTATACTACCTTGTTCTTTGATAATTAAGGAGAGACTTAATCAAAGGCATTCTGAGCTTGCCTTTCATAGCATATGAGCTGTGAATGTGCAACTCAACAGGGTTTCATGGGATTGTTGTCTTCCATATATTTCAGTCCTTTTTAAAAATTTTTCTTGAGGCTTGCTGATATTCAGTCCAGATCAAAACATGAGAATACCACCAGCATAACCCCACACCTTTGCTCGAGGGTAACTAAAACATTTTATTACTTTTCTCTTCTAACCCTGAAACAAAAGAATGATGGAGGAGGGTTAATTATTTCTGAAAGCTGATTTATTTAGAAAACTTATTTATGGAATTTTCCACCTGCATATCTGAAGAGATTTTACAGATGGTAGTGATGATATCCTTAGGGGTAAAAAGTTAAGGTGCAATTTCAAGCGACCCTCTTAAATATTTTTCCTAGAAAAGAATCCCAAATCATTGTCTTCTTTTTCTGCCATATGCAGTGATGAAAAGGAAGGTCCCCTGTACCATAAGTTCTCCAGTTATTCTATCCGAAATTAAATGTTCCCTCCTCAAAGAACAGCTATCCATAACAGAAGATTTTTTTTACCATTCAGTTTCCATTTCTTTTTATAAGCTAAAGAGCATTGTCAGTAGTCACTATACCTGTGTAGCTATTGCCCATCCCAAAAAGCAGAACCAGAGCAGTGGTGACTGTATACTTTGAAATGGCTGATTGGAAACACTCAGTGTTTTGATGCACAAGAATAAGAAACAAGGGATATGTATTTGGGGGAGGTTTTTTTTTTTTTTTAATTAAAATAGGTAACACTTCTGAAGTGATGATTCCTGAAACAAATGGCTGTAAGAACTGTAGCTTGGAAGTATCCCTGGTTTTCTCTGTGCGGCTTCATTGCCACAATGCTCAGAGGATCTGCACATCTGTAATGCTACAAGTCCATGGTGGTTACCTGTCAGCTCTGTCTTTGTTGATGAAAATGCCAATAATAACAACTTCTAAATTGTTTTAAGTAGTACAAAATAAGGGCCTGCATTTTGTGGGCAGAAGACCCCTTCTTCAAAATCTTAGCAACTGAAAATGCTGAGTTTTCAGCTATTCTAACTATAAAATGTGAGGTTTCTGAGTCTGAACTGCCATGCTCGTACTACACCCCACCTCCCCTGGGGTTGAGCAGGGGAGGGTATGAAGATGCATAAATGTACTTGGAAGGCTGTGAACTAGCTAGAGCTTTCCACAGAACCAGTTTTCCTATCTTTCTTTTTCATTGCACATCTGCATGATAAGTCATATAGGCACGGTAAAAGTTAATTTAAGAAGTCTGCAAACTGCACAAAAATTTCACTACTCTGGAAATAGCACGTCAAGGGGTTGTGAAGGGCTAGAGCATGCTCAGCTTCATTTTTAGCCTAATGCATGTACAAGCTCTTCAACAGGAAGAACTATGCATGGTCTCTGTACACTCAGTAAGATTTTTAAAAATTGTAGCTGTCAAGGTCCAGCAAGTCTCTACTAATTACCTGCGAACAAATGATTCTCAAAGGTACCTTTAATAGGATCTAGGGAGCCTGCATCCTTGACACAAAATCCATAAAGTGATTAGGGTTTCACAAAGTCATAACTAACCAAAAGTAGGGTCTTAGGAAAGTTCCCTGACACCTTCCATTATAACAGCTAGGGCTATGCAATTCCATGAGCAACCTGGGCTAGGAGTCTTGTGAAAGTGTGTATGGTACTAATGACTCTGAAAACAAATTGTTTGAAGAAGTTGAAGTATATAATGCTCTGAGAGGGCGTGTGTGTTTTATTTATTTATTTTAGTTAAGTCTCACTTGAGGAAATGGCCAGTATTTTCTCTCCCTGGTAAATTCTCCTTTAAAATAGCAAGCCATGAAGGATCCTGAACATTTTGCTACACAATGCCACAAAATGAAGAATATCTCACAGTTCTCAATTCAACAAAATGTACAAAAAGGGAAAAAAAAAAAAAAGAGCAGCACAGAACCAAGTTGAGTGGGATTAATGGTGAGAGTGGTCACTCTGCCTAGGTACAGGAGGTGACAAGTCAATGGGATGTCACTGAGTGACTTCAGGGTGATGATTTTGTGCTCCCCCACTTCTTTCTCTGCTCACCAGAGAAGACAGCAGCAGTGGCTGGTGCTGGGGGTGGGGCAAGGCCTTGCTGCTGAGCTGTGTTGGAGCTATGGCCTTCCAAAAAAGAGACCTGACTTGTTCAGGGCACATCTCATCTTTGAGCAGCATGTAAGGGCGCCGATGGAGAGCAGAGCTCAGTTTCCCACCTTGTCTCAAATTGCGCTTCACCCTACAATGATGTGTGAAATGCTGGCTGTGAGCTACTGTTTGAAAGCATCATTGTATCCTGTGTATTTTACATGATATTTAAAATAATAATAGTACATCGTAGTAACTGATATATTATTTAAATTACAAGTTAAAGCAAAGTTACTTACAAGCAAATACACAATTTCTTCTCAGCTATTAATGCTTGCTGCTAGGAAAATACTTCTTTTTGCATATGTAGAAGGAAAACATAACTGAATCTAATACTCTGGTTGAATGTAGGAAAGGTAATATCCTTTAGCTGAAAGAGATTTGATTACTTGGGGCTACGGTAATGATCGTTAAAAAAAAAATCATATGTTCACATTCTTGGCCCTTTTTGAGTCGCATTTTATAGTGGAGGGATGTTTGCAAGGTATTTGCTGTAGACTAGAACACTTAGATATTTCATATGGAGCCTCGGTACACAGTCATTGCATCAACCTTGCTGTTACTCTGATCGTATGGATATGGAGCCTCGCCATCCAGAGACCCAAGCTGGCATGATTGTCATTCATTGTATTAACTTAGGAGTTAAGGCTGCCTGTTCCTCATGGCATTCATGCAGGCTGGCAGAGGTATCAAAATCTGGTCTAACTGAATAAGGACCCTGTAATTTTCCTTTCCACTTCTATGGCTTTTGTTTGTTTTTTGTGTTTTTGGTGTTTTTTTTTTTTTTAATCTAAATCTCTTTCTGCTCTTCAAACAATAAACTGACTTAAGTGGAAAAGCATAAAAGTAAAGGCACAGGTGCTTTATATAGTCCTAAATGTCTGCACACACAAGTCATGTTAAGCAGAATGAGGACTGAAGCTGATATTTAAGCTCCCTCACGTCTCCTCTCCTAAATTAATATTAATCTGTCCAGGGTAAGATTAGAGACCTCTTCTCTGATGTTAGAGCAGTGTTACCAGTCAGGATAACAGTGACTTCAGAAGTAGCTGTTTTGGTTCCTTGGTGTAATTTGTAAATTGTGTGTGTGTGAGATAAACAAATAAATAAAATCCAGCACCTTCTTTGGTAACTGATTTTTCTCATGTGCTAAAAAGATGAGAAGGAAAACATCAAAAACTTCTTTAACTAAGAATAGGGAGAGACTTAGCTTCATCTGAAGGAGCCAGTCAGCAGAGGAAAAAGGTGCAGAATATGTTTGCGAGTTACCCTGACTTTTATAATACTTAGATGTGTGTGATTGCTCTATTGACAGCAGCTGGCAGGGCGGGATGGCATTCTTCCAGAGTACTTGGTTTTTTTTTCCCATTAGCAAGAAAGAGCTATCAACCTTTTTTCGATATTATGTCTAATTGAAGCCGCAGCTTCTGCATCATGTTTTCATTTCCAGCTACTTGTAAGGATCAAGGACAAACTAAAGGGCCTCCTGTGACTTGCAGAACATTAAAGCTCATAACCTCTGGGACTGATTTTAGAACTTGATAGGGTTTGGTGGTTTTTCTTTTTTTACTCTCCAAATATCTTAATGCTTTACAGAAAAGTGTTTCAGGATCCAAGCTGATGAGCCATGTCTCCTTTCTTTTTTTTCTTTTGGCTTTTTTCTGATCAAAGCATCTCAGCAGAATCTCTTTGATGTCTCCCTAGCTCTAGCTGTATCATAAGCAGTTTGACACAGTAAAAAGGAAAAAAGCATTTGTGGGGGGAAAAAAAAAATTATTTCCAAACAAGACAATTTTTCACTCAAGCGACTAAGAAGCGCACAGGGCAAAGGCTTATACAATCAGCATTGTTTCGATTCCATGCTCAGCTTTCAAGGAATGGAGCACTTAACCAAGACTTTTTTTTTTTTTTTTCTTTCTTCCTGCTGGCTTTTCTTCTGGAGGCTCTTGTACGCCACCTCTCAGAGCCTCCCCTTGCACTGACCACAGAAAGCCTGCTTATTCCGTCCCAATCGAGACTTAAACAAGCGTGAAGACTATTGTGAGTGAGAGGAAAATCAGGCCAAGTGTGTTTATATTGCAAGTTGTTAATAACAACAACAGCTCTTGGCTTTTGTGAAGCACATGTCAGGCAAGGAATTCAAAGTGCTTTTAAAACAGGCATTAATTAAGGTTGACAACCTCCACCCTCTTCCCTTGCCATGAAGTTAGTAAGGAGCCAGGAATGTTGATTGGCTTTTAATCTCCCTTCCCAAACGGTGGCCTGCCCCCTGAACAGTGCGGTGGGTGTGCCAGGGCAGGGCAAGGGAGGAGACGGGACCTTTCCATCCATGTGAGGATGGTGCTATCTGTCCCCTCCCCCCCCCCCAAGGGGCTGCTGGCACCGAAAGTCTTATGCAACCCAAGAAGCAAATTGGCTTTGGGGGAAGGATGTCTGAAGTGTGTTTTGACCTGTCTCTAGAAATGGCTGCTGTTCCTCAAATGTTAGAGCTGGGACTCGCTCAGTTACCCATGGCGGGAACAGACAGATTGCTCACAAGGTAGTTGGGGCATGGTGATATGAACTGTTCTGTCGGGCAGCTACTCTTCTCTGCTGGATTCCACCATCCTGTTGTTTTGTCTAGTGATAGGAAATCTCCAAGCTGAGCCAAAATTAAAAAAAAAAAAAACCAAACCCAAAACCAACCAACAAACCCTTTTGGACTAGAGTTGCTTTCTCCCTTCTCTCAGCCTTTAGAAACTGATTTCTTCACAGCTCCAGGAGAAAGCAGAGGTAGGCCTGCTCCATCTGTGCACTTACAATAGCAGAATTAAGGCGGTAACTTCTTAAACTGGATCCACTAGCACCAGGTATTTCATGTAACTGCACCCTTAGCATGCTAAGCAGCATTATGGGTAATTCTTATGATGGTAAGAAGTAAAAGTACTTTCAAAGACCATAATAAAGGCAGACTTTGCATTGCATCTAAATGAGAATGAATTTTTAGTGTTCACACTTACATTAATACTTGGCTTTCTTATTAGTTGTAAGGTATCAGTTTTGGCCAATGTTTTCATGGCATATTGGAATGTACTTGCTAATGCAACACTGAGAAGTGTTTGGTTAAAAATACTAATAAAGGGGAGCTGAAAACGATTCACACTATTTACTGTGCCTGCTTGCTGTGACTGCAGAGGGAACTTTGGTCCTGGAGAAAAGTATAGTGGCCACTTTGTCTAAGTTATGTGTTGATGCAGGCACTGTGAATACGATGCTCTAGTCTTGGATACAATACTGGGATGAAGTTATTGGTAGACTTCCATCAACTTCACCAGGCCTTGAACCGGACTGAGATTTCACAAACTAACCTAAGAACTCTTCTTCTCCCTATAGACAGATCCAGATGCTTTTATGCGGACCTGAACTTTCCCTTGAGCTGTGTGGGCTAGCTCGACCAGCTGACAAATCCAGCAGAAAACTGTGTGCTGCTTTTGCTAGGTCATTTTTCTGCCAAAATTGCAAGCTGATCTGACTTTTGAGTAGGGCCTAGGGAAACTATATTTTGATGCATAAACAATAAAGAGAGGAACTACTCATTTGTTTACCAAACAGAGGGTCCTATGAGGTGTGGTGGCATTTACTGAAGTGTTTTCCGTTTTGTACACTTCCAGTTTTTCCACATTTTCACATTGCTTCTGTTAGACTCCCTCTTCTCTTCTTTACTTACCAGCTGTTCCTTCATATAAATCAGCTTGTTGAAGAATATGTAATTTAAAACCTGTTTTGGAAGCTTGCCCAGTGAAACATCAGCACATAGAGGGTGTTAAGAGTCTCTGAACCAGTAGATAATCTTCTGAAAGACCATTTTTCATAGGGGTTAAGTTTTAAACACAAAAGTAAAAGCTACTTTGTAAGAAGTAGCTAAAAATATTTGCCTAGACAGAAATACAAATCTCTGGATTAATTGTCTTAAATCCTTTGGTAGGAAGTCTTACTGAATTGAGAAAATTTGTGAAGTGTGGTATGGGAATGTAAAATATGCTAAATTAGATTTCGCCTTAGTCAATAAGTTCTCTGCTAAATAGCCTTGTAAATATTTTGACTGGAGCTGTCAGCCACAGCGGAAATGCCTCTTTTCTTGTTTTTTTCTTTTTTCTGTGCCATGAGCATAAACAATTATATGCTACAATTCCTAGCTCAAACTCCAGAATCTGATTTTTCTATCTCTATTCACCTCATCTAACTCGGAGGGAGTCTGATTGAATAATACCAAGGTTATAATTGATAGACTTACTGTCTCTCTACCTTTAAAATGACACAAAAGTACCCATCTTTAGATCCAAAAGGTCTTTTAAAGTATCTTTTAACAGTCTCATGTAAAATTATTGCTATATAAGCTTCCAGATTAATTCAGACCTTATAATATGGCAATTATTTTAACATATTTATAAATACTATACAGGGGAGTAGTTGCTTTGCTACTTTTTTCTTGTTAATCTTCCATGTAGCTAAGGATCCCAACCATGGCTTATAAATTAACGGTTTCCTTGGGGAAAGGAAAATATCGTGTTCAATGGTATAAACATTAGCTCACTGTTTTATTAAAGTTAATGTAAATTGAAAAGGAAACTGAACTAATCAGAGCTAGATTCGACAAAACTAGACTGACATAAAGAGCTAATACTTCAACACCCTCCCTCAAAACAACAACAACAAAAAGACTTGTTGCTATTAAGCAATGTATTTTTAACATAGCTGAGCATGTCCTGGCCATCTCTTATAATAGTGTCCATGTTGCTTTTTTTTTTTTTTTTTTGGCGTATATGTACTTACATAGGGAGCAGGCTCATGATCTGTTTTGTCCTGCATCCTGCCTCTATGATGGGCCATCAGTTTTTACTTCAAAGGAGAGTATTCCAATATAGGAGAGAATTTTTGTTCTGTATGAGTCTTTTTCCCGACCTTTAAAATCATTATAATCTGTAGCCATCCTGAGGCTTCAGGTTCTAAGCTTTTGTAGCTATGACTGTTATACCTTTAGGTAGACACAGTTTTCTTCTACTACAACTGAATTATAGATGTAATATTTGTGTAAACATTTTCTTATTATTAATTATCTGAATTGCCACAATGCCTATATGTTATGAACCAGCTCTTTACTGTCTTAGGAGCTTTGTAAACATAGAATAAAGAGATTTTTCTGTGCCCCAGAGTTTAATATCCATATAAAAGTCTTAAGGCAGCAGATGCTGATTGACAGATAGAAGTCACTGAATAGAGGCAGCAATGAGATGGATTTTTATTTGCATGATATGGAGTCATACCAACTTATCTGAGGCTTAACCTCTATCAAGCGTATCACAGTTTGTAGTTTGAGTTTTAAGGAGCAGCAAGGGAACTGAAGGAAGATCACTGAGGTAGCTTTGTGGGTATTGACGAGGAATTCCTTTCCAGCACAAGTGGCAGCATGGGAAAAAGCAAAGAACCATATTACAACAGAAAGAGGAGGAGGGAATAGGGGAGATAACTTCAAGTCCATCAGTACAGATGAGTTACTGGAAAAAGATGTGAGAGAGTATGATGTGAGAGGACTGGTGATGTGGAACAGCATTAAGTGGTGCTTGGAGAGAGGGAGCACTTCAATATGATTTCCACTTACGGTTTAATAATAGTTAGAAGCAAAAATGCAGAGACAAACACTCCAAACAGAAATTATGTTGGCAAAATGAGGTTACCTTCTGTGTTTGCTTTTGTACCTCAGAGTACGTTGTCACACCAGCTGATAGCTAATTTGCAACCCACTGGTTTGGCAAAATCAATGTCCCAGTCGGGCAGCTCAGCCCATGAAATGCATGTTAGATATGCCTTAAAGCCATAATTTCAGACATATTTATTATGGTCTTCTATAATGAATATATAGGTGGTCTACATAGACAAATAGTTTTAAGTAGTATGACTCAGCACAGCCCAGCAGTATCTGTAAGGGGCATATTTTGACTTGAAGGAGTAACTTTTCAACTTAACATGTAGCAGTGTTGGGTTTTTTTTTTCTCTCAAGTAAGAAAAATATCAAACTCCCTCTCACCTTTGAGAGGGGGGCAAAACCAGGATTCGGAAAAGACCAATTAAAATACACAAAGGAGTCGCTTATGAACAGTGTGGGAATATGACTTGATTAAGGAAGGCGTGATGCTTAGAGCAGACTTTCACTGACTTGATTTATTTCCATGCAATTCTTCCCTCCAATGAAACTTAAGAGTGCAACTGGCTACTCTGAAGCTACTCTGTTAAGCATTCTCCCCATTTCATATTTCTTATGTGTGGCACCTGAGAAATCTGAATTTATATTGAATTGTCAAGAATAGCAATCATACTAACAGTGAAGGATGAAGTCCCTGTGGTTTATTTTCTGCCATTTACTGAGTAGTGAATTACAATTCATAAAACCATTTCTCTGCTCTCAGTGCGCAGTGCCCGATGTTACTAAAATCATTTGGTTTCAAAAATCGGATTATGTTCGTACTATTTCTGAAACAAGACATTTCCCTTTCTGTTATCTTGGATAATACAATTTCCAGTGTGCATTTAGAAGATCAGAGAACATCAATGACTACAGCTGCTCCTATTTTTATGGCTCATATTGTTCATGGTTCTCTACAGCTAGAGATGACTTAGTTATGTGCTTCTGATTATTAAACCTTATAACATAAGGCATGCTATACAATCAATTACAATAAATGACTTTATTGCCAATATCTAGCAATTTCCTGTTATTCCTATCTCAATTATTTTCAACAGAACAAATTGCCTAAGGGCTATTATGGGTGTTGTATGAGCAGATCAGCGTGACCTTAAGGCTGATGGGGCAATGCATGAAAAGGGGTAGAGAGAGCCTTGAAGATCCTCAGTCATACTTGCTCATTATCACATCTCACTAGGGAAAGTATGAAAGGTCCCCACCTTGGCTGTGCACATAATAGTCCTGAGCCTCTCTGTATATGTGCTAGTTCACTAGCAGCCTATGGTGGTCAAGGAGAGAAGATGACGATGATGGTTTCGGTAATGTCTAACTGCTAAACACCTATGGGTTGACTTATAAATTATTAAATGAAAAAATATTCAATCTTCAATCATTGTGTTGCTACAGAGGAATAGTCAAAGGCTCAGAAGGCTAATAAAAACTAGAACGCTTTGAGAGAGGACTGAGATTCTCCTGCAACCTCTCTGCGAAATAGCAAGTACAAAAGATCACAGGGATGACACTGAAATGATGCTAGCACTTGGCAACATCTCATGCATTGCTGGCTCTGAAGAAGCAGGCTGAAATCACAGGAGCATGCTGTGAAAGGTCATCTTGTAAATGCAGGGAGAGACACTTGCTGCACCCAAGAATATGTAATGTGAACTATGAAAATGACAAACTATGAAGTTAATTTTATGAAAGGAACTAAAATGCAAAGCAATGGAAAAAATGTGGTCCAAATCCTGTATGTAACAGGAATTATAGTGGAGCCCAGACGTTCTTATTTCAAGTTCAGAGAATTAACTAAAAAAATCCCCTTTTGTTTCAGCATGTACATAGCAGTGCTCAAGAACACTGAGAACGTAGAACAGCTAGGGATCCTCCTGAACAGCTCGCAAATCCACCCTGATTTGTGACTTTCATGGGCCCTGGTACCCAGGCAAAGCATTGCTGTGCTCTCTCTGCCTGTGCCTCGTCCCCGCCCCACCTCCCCCCCCTTTCTAAGTGACCCTCGCATTCATGTGTTGCTGTCGTGACCTTCACTTCAGCAGAGAATGTGCAGTTCCCTGTGAACAATTCAAGGTGTTTTCTCCCTCCTACATGTTATCAGCTTCCATTAGTATAGGATGTAGCCGCTGACTTTAGATCCTAAACACTCTTTGCATAAGACATCAGGCCAGGCTGAGGTCTAGAAATAATTGCATTCAGACCAGATTCTTAGATGCATATCTAAAGTAGACAACACCTGTGGCTATTATCCCATATTTGCTCCTTGCCATAGGGAGCAACAATGACATCAGTAGGTTATTCACAGCAAAAAGTGAGCATCTGGGAAACAATTTATTGGACTGGGATGAACATACCATTCACTATGGATAAAAATATAAAAACGCCCAGAGAATGCCTTTGAAGTAGCTCAGCCTTCAACTTGTCAAAAACAGGACAACTAAATAAATGAATTGCTGTTATAAGAAAGACATACTCAAACTTTCTTGTTCATTATTAGAATACTTCAGCTGGCTCTTGTGCTGTAGGAAATTAACTAATTTTAATGTGACAGGTCTAATTGTGGGAACTTCTTACGTTTTTATATAGTGATAATTGAGGCTTGAAAAATACATTACAAAAACATATTTGGGCAGGTTTGAACAGGCTTGGAAAATATGTTACAAGAAAATAGAACAATCTAACTAGAAAGTGAAAGGGAAATGATTTGCTGTTCTTTTACAAAGATGAAGAATTTATCTGTTTCCATTGGTGCAAAATGGAGGAAAAAAAAATAAAACGAAGCAGGAGAAAGTAACGCAGTTTTAAAGTACGCAATTTCTGTGACAAAAGAAGATTATTGTTTGCTTTCAGTTTTCTGATTTATTTTTCAAAATGGAATTGAAAGTCCATTCATTGGGAGCTTTTTCTCAATAAGGGGCTACTTAAATGAGTGAAGAATTTAAGTTCAAGGGGTATTTTTTGTTGGAGGTGTTTTTTGGGGTTGGTTTTTTTTTTTTTTTTTTTTTTTTTTTTTTTTTTTTTTTTTTTAGCTTATTATAAAATGTTTATTATAAAATGTTTTTTCCTTGCATGAATAAAGTTTCTGTCATAGCAGCATTCAATGTTGTAGAAATCAAGGTAGAGAGCGGGCAGGTCTGTTAAAAATGTTTTGCTAAATAAATCATAATGAAAATTTATTAAAATATTATTTTCCAGTTAGAAGCCTGCAGAAGTTGAAAATCATGTCCAGGCTTGTGTATTTGGTCCAAAATTCATTCTACTGACTTGAGAGCTTAATTTAAGAGCCCAAGTTCTTTGGGCTACGGTTGGCAGAGAGGTGCTGGGTTGAA
The DNA here is from genome assembly GCF_000699105.1 of Pygoscelis adeliae. Lineage (NCBI taxonomy): Eukaryota > Metazoa > Chordata > Aves > Sphenisciformes > Spheniscidae > Pygoscelis > Pygoscelis adeliae. The sequence goes on from NW_008825306.1 coordinate 3,523,779, forward strand.
TGCATTGCCCCCATCAGGCTCTCCCTGTTGACTCTGGAAGGAATCTGAACAGATGGGTTTCAGGCACCAGGGGTCTGAGCCCTGAGGTTCAGAGACCGAGAATCAGATCTGAGAAGTCCCAACACCTGATTTTCACAGGTTATCTTTAGATGGGCAGCTTCAGTGATTTCAAATTTGAAAATAACTTTAAAATGTACTGTATCCACATTTAAAGGTGTCTGCCTTGCTTCAAATTGGAATTAGTTTCTGAAGCTTTGGCTTTCTGGAAGTGTTAGACTAGTTCTGGTCTTCACAGGTGGCGAGTTAATAAACTGCTTGTAATAAAGCACTTTTCAGGCTTTCTCCTTTTTCTTTAGAGGCTCCTATATCCTGTCTGAGACTGATCTGGTGAGTGGAAGTTCTTGCAAATAGCACTACTTTTTAGTCTAAATGAGTTCATGTTCTGTAGCTCGGCATTATGAAGGGCTCTACAATTTTTTTTCCGAGAAGCAATTCTTTTTATACAACTCTTAACCTTTCTGTCTTTTAGGCAATGATCAAAAAAAATCCAACTTGCCAGCAGCTCTCTCTGAGATCAAAGAGGAAGGGAAAGTCGATTGCTAACAATAGACTACCATCCTCTATCTGAACAGGCTGAAATTATCATGAGGTATAAGGTAGGGACACAGTTTTGACGCACGGTTCTGTGCCAGAGCTTGAGCATTTTGAAGCTTTAACAGGAGCACTTGAAGGTATTTCTGTGTATGAATAGGAAGAAAGTTTTGCCTTAGTGAAAATCATGTTATTTAGTCCTATATTAATCCTGACAAAATTCTGAAATAGCAAAAACATTAATATATTGATTTCTCAAAATATACTGACTTGGCAAAGAATTTAACCACTTACTTAATACTGAATGTAAATTAAGGCTTATTTCCTTGCTTAAAATTAACTGCTTTGAAACGTTTTGTTCATCTGGGGCCTAAAATTTTCTGTTATGTTTGAGTATAGGGAAAGCTTGATTAGGGAAATAACGATTTCAGAGTCTCCTGATATAGCCTGTCCTTGGGAGATCCTGCTCCTTTGAAAGAGGTTCTCTATGCATTCTTTTTGGAGAGCTACTGCCTAGCTGAGAAGCCAGGACAACTATTTCATTAGTTATTTTCCTCAAGTATGCTGGATAATGACAGTATATTTTATGTGTTTACAAAGTAGATGTATCAGGTGCTAGTCTGTGAAAACCCTTAGGACTCAAGCCTTCCATGCTTGTACATCAAAACCTCCAAGAGGATCCCAGGAAGACTTTTTTAATGCACCCCATCAGGTTCATTGAACGGCCTGCTTGACTCATAATATCTTCATGGTCTAAAACTGCTGTTACTTCTTGTGAGAGAATGTGGTGGAAAATGTGTTTTATCAACACTTGCTTCACTGGGAGGAAATTTAATCCATGGCTCTCTGGTCTTTAGCTTGATGGGTCCAGGATATGAATGTTTTATCAGAAATTTTCCAAACAGGAAGGCACTTGTTGACCATCAGTGATATCACCATCAGTGATAAAGCAGCAGAAATGTGGGAGTTTTTCATTTTGAGCCTTGCACCTGGACTTTGAGAGCTCATAAACAGATGGGGGTTTTTTTCCCATTTTGGAATCGGCAGTCCTTATGAATCCAGCTTAGGCATCCTGAACACCTGGCATGGAAACAACAGAAGTGCCAGGTTAGTGGACTTGGACACAGCAGGACACTTACATTTCTTCTTAGCAAATCAGTCTTTTTATTTTTGGCTATGCAGTGTTTTTTAATGTCTCATGCTACCCTGTTTAAAAAGCCGTAAGAAAAACTCATAGGTGTTCAAGTAATTTTGCATTTCTGGGAAAGCGGTACTCCCAGTATTAATATAATTGGACATCTGCAGTTCAGAATTAGACCTGCATAAGACATAAGAGCAGTGAAAGTATATTCATATGAGTTCAGAAGCTTTTTCATCACTTTCCTTCTAAGTCAATGATCTCATGTGAGTCTTATGAGAGAGAACTTACTCAGGTTTTGCTGGAGTTAAAATCCACCCAGTCCCTGGGTATTCTTTTTGGCATTGTTGTGTTTTTATATTCATATAATCTTAGTTCTTTATAGTCATGACCTTCCAGACACCTTTTCAAGACACCTAAGAAAACTGGGGTGTAACTGTGTTAGGAAATAGCAAACACAACTGTGATAAAGCATGCTGCTTCTAGTCTTTGTGGGAACAAATAGCAAATCTTACAATTAAAGGATGCTCAATACCTCTCTAAGAGTACTTAGCTGACAACACTGTAGCTGATAAAATTATGGTATAGATATATCTGTGCCAAAAAAACCCAAATCAATTACTTCTCAACCTCTAATTAGTCATGTAGGTTCTAGCACAAATCTCATTTTCTTAACTACTCTCAGTGCACCAAAATATACATCACTTAATTCTTGGTTACAGTTGTGTTGATAATTCTTTACAATTAATGAAATGGAAATCATAGCAATTGTTGGATGTGTCCTGTGGCCCAGGATAGCATACAATACACTTATTAAATGTTAAAACATGACCTACACGCATGCATCATAATCATCCATTGATGGATTAACAGCATCCATCCTTCTGAGACAAGGTGGCCATTTGTAACTCTTACAGTAAATGTCCCAGAATAGGGAAGGTGTCCCTAGATGACACCTTGCAATCCAATATGTTCTAGACATACTGAGTATGTATTGTTACCAGGAACAACAAAACAATCCTAGTTTCTGTTTTAGCAAATCCTGAGCACTACTTGGGTTCAGCTGTTTAAGTGGGAAGTGTTTTCATACTTCAACCATTGTGCTAAAGGTCTCCTAAAAACAGAATCAGTGCTAATCATCAAATATAAAGGGGGCTATCAACACAGGAGAAGCCCCCATCTCCACATGAGACCTTTTCCATAGAGATATATTTGAAATTATGAACTCTGTGCTCTATGTTGGCAGGAGAGTTTCTATGTTCATGCGCATTAAAACAGTGAAATCATATGGGGTGTGTGTATATATATATATATATAAAATTTGTTACCCCCAAAGTTGATGGTTTTGACCAGTTTCTGAGTTTAAGGAAGGATTTGCTAGAACAGAAATCAGTATTTCATTGTGGTATCCAGCAATGATAGACAGGGCATAGAAGAGTCCCTAAGTGTACCACAATATAATCAAGAATATTCCATTCTTCTACAACATATCAAGTTAAATCCTCACCTTCGTGAGGTCATTGCAATTTTTGCAGTTAAGCACAGTGATTCATCTACCAGACTGCATGAAACCCTGTAATGAAGTATGTTTCATTAATAACTTCTGGGTAGAGAACTATATTAAAAGGCCATACACTGTAGTTTTCAAAATTAAGTTATTCAACAACAGGAACAAGTGTATTTCTGTTGGAAGAATATCAGAAGTGAAAGTGGCTTCTTTGGATTTTCATATGCCTTTTAGGAGGCACAAAACACTGTGCTAATTTGCAATAAACAGCCTGACTTTCAAATCATAAGTAGAAGCTATTGAGCTCTTTTAAAATAGTGTTGCAAGGCAGTCTGAAGATCTCATCTAGCTTACATCCCTAGAGGTTGAAAGCTGGAAAATTTGGAGCCTGTGAAAGGATATCTGGAGGATCAATAATCTGCAGACAAAAATCACAGAGGATGCCTGTCTCAGGAAAATGAAGAACATGCCTTTTTCTTAAGTGAAAGAAGGTTCTTGGAAGTGGGACTGCGTTTGTGTATATTCCCAGATTTTGTATGGGGAAAATAAAGGGGGGCTGGTGGGGAGAAGCACTGCAGCTGAGTTGATGTAAGGTTTTTGCAACGGAAGCTGAAAAGCTAGGTGAAACAGTGCAGTCTTCCCAGTATTATGTAAGAGAAAAACTGGTTACTCAGTCACCAGTAGAAGACGGTAAAGTTCCATCTCTCTTGAATAAGGTTTTGTATTGCTTATGGAAGCATTTCAGTGTGAATGGTTTCAAAATAAACACTAGAGCATGAAGTTAATGCTGTAATATTATAAATATCTCTCACCATCTTCCTCTGTGTTTCTGTGGTGAACGCTCATCCTTTGAGTCATCATGTGGTTTCTCAAGGAGTTTTCCATGGCTTGATATCAGCCTTCATGATCTCATGGGAGGATGCAGTGCTATTCTGCTGCCTTGTGTGGTGAGATGTACCTCTCTACCTCCATCTCAGACACACACAACCTCTTTTGAGACAGGAGAGAGATGGGAAGTCCAACTCAAAACACCACGCTCTTCAGATCTTGAAGTTGGCACTAAAAATCTAACAAACGTTATCCAGTTTCAGGGCACCATTACGGCCCTCAGTGAGGCCTGATGAATTCAGGACAAAGGCTTACTTTGTGGAAAAAGTGTAAAGGATGTAAACTTAGTCACATTGTTGTGTGGCTGCATGTTCACTGGGAATTGGGAAGAGACCTCCAGCTAACACAAGACAGTAAGAGGCTCAGCTCAGTGGGCTATAGGTAAAAGGCTCCCTCTTGCTCATCTCCAGCATGCTAAGCCACTCAACAGTGCCAGCAGGACAGGAAAAAACAGATACAAAGCAGAGATTGTACCTGGAATATGATTTTAAACCAGTTCTATATTTACACGTCCACCAGACAGCCCTGGTGAATCTGGTGGCAAATGTGGGCAGATACCTGTCTTCAGGAAAAATTCTCCTCCTATTAAACATGCAGGAAAATAAAAACATCATAATGTAATTCTTAGGATCTGAATGAGATTAAAATAGAATGATGATCCTTTTGTAATCCTTAAAATGAAATCCAGAGCATTCCAAGACAAAACTGGGGAAACATAGGTCAGAAGCAATCTGGGCAAAAATGGAATGTTACTAGTAATGAGGCAATATTTCTGATATGGCGTTCACTTTCACCTGAAGTAGGATTTGCTACTTTGATATGTTTTGTACTGTTTGTAGATTATTGCTCTTAAATTAGGTGTGTTGATTAAAAATCTGTGGGTCCACCACCAGCTTTGTTACAGATGGTATGCAGAAGGTGTTTCTACTTATTCAAACATTTAGTCTATATTTACAGATGTATAATTGAGTACATTGTTGGGACCCCCTACTGTACAGGTAAAAAAGAAACAAGCAAATATATAACCAGGTTTTAGTAAGTAAATGTACCTGTCACAAATAACTGGAATGCTTTAACAGTTGTCTTGGCAGAGAGGCCAAATGAAGTCAGACTGGGAGAAGTCTGTACCAGGACTTTTCTTCCAGAGTGATTAATTAAACCTCTTTCACATGGGCTTAAAACACAAAGGAGTAAGATCTTTGGAGGCAAGCGAGTCAATAAATTGTCAGCAGTAATTTGCATTGCTGATGTATAGTATCTCACAAAAAATGATGCATGAGAGACTGACCATGTGCTAGAAGGAACTTCAGGACATAATGATAATTTATTTGAAGGAAGGAGAATAACCATAATTAAAATACAACAACCCCCCACCACCACCACCCTACAACCTGAAACAGCAGTAATAACAGCCCGAGAGGTAAAAGGACATACAGTATGTGAGAGTTTTAATGTGATAAATCCAGGACCTTTAGACATATCCTTAAATGTGCTGCTTTCAAATTTCAATCCTCTTGATTGCTAGGAGAACCTTGAAGCATAGAATATGAATTGAGTGGTATCTTTTCAGCTTAGTTACTCCAAATTGAAAACAAAAGAAGAGCAATACAATTCCAAGTACCAATCAAGCAGCAATCTCAGCAAGAGGAAGAGTTAGACCCTTTTCTGAGCCTTAGGCTAGCTGCTATTTCATGTTTAGAGGGCCAAAGCTTGATTAATCCCGGCAGAGGTACCACGATGTATATTGGAGGGATGTTCTGAATCCCTCATTTGGCCTTTTCTGTCCTTCTGTACTACAGCGTAGTAGTAGTACTTTTATCAAATTTATCAATTCCAACTCTTAATGCTTTATTGTCTTTACATTGTAAATGCAATAAAAATTGCATCCAAGTGTAAATGAGCATCAGTCCTGTCAACATTTACAATTAAGATTTTTAAGCATAACAAGGATATAAATATTTTCATTATGTCTCACTCCTATGGACTGTTGAGATAGTCAGAATGCTTTCCATCAGAGCATAAAGATAACGCCATCCTAAAAGAAAAAGGAGTCACAAATACAGATTCTTCTTCTTGAATGTTCCTTGTCACCAACATTTTCCTTGAAAAACCTAGCATTTTATTTGTTCAGTTTCCAAATGGATGCTTCTCTCTCTCCCCAGGTAGCAGAGAATAATTTAGAGTGAAATTCACTTGTATGTGAAAATGCATCCATCAGTTATGATAACCCTTGAAGGTTTATGCAGGACCAGGTGCAAGAAATACAGTGTCTCAGAGATGAGGGCAAGGATACTGTCCATAAAACACTCCTCAAAAGTCTACAATAAATTCTAAACCCACAGTTAATGTACAGATATATGTATGTACACTTTACCCAACTGAGTTTTGAATATCTGCAGGGATGGACATTCTCAGTCTCTATGGGCACCTTGTTTCAGGGCTTAACCATAACTTTTTCTTATGTCCATCTGGAATTTCCCTTGCTGCAATGTTCAAAAATTGCCTCTCATTCGTTCTACCACCAAGAGGAGCCTAGCTCTGTCTTCTTGATAGCCCCTGTTTAGCAGCAGGTTACTGCAACTAAATCCCCTTTACACCTCTCTAAGGCAAAGTCCAAATTATGTAAGGATTTAGTTATATACTTATTTTGTCTATTTCATTCCACATAAATTGTAATGAATTTATAAAATACACCTAATGTATCATTTGTGCATATTATTAAACATGCCAGTATAAACTGGGCACAGAGTACAGTTCTGTGTTAGATTAGCTGTTTAGAGTGGATTTTATAATTATCATCTTTGAAGTTTAAATTCTTAAGTGTCTCCAAGAAAGAGATATTATTACATACAAAGGACTACCATTTGTTGAAAATGTAGTATTTGCACTCCATTGAGATGACAGTCTGGAATAAGTATGAATAAGTGATAAAAATATCAATACAATCACTCCATGATCTATGACTTCAATTTTGGATAGATTCTGACCTCTATATAAACTGTGATTGCAGTTCTCTTTTAGTCCCATAGACCTTAATAGTTTCATTAGAAATGTGAGTCCCAAATTATGAAAAAATGCCTCAAAATGGAAAAAAAAAAAAAAATCTCCTTTTCTTCCTCTCCAAATGGAACGTTATATAAAACTACGGTTCAAGCACATATTTCATATTTAGTTGCTTGGGCTTCTCCGGCAGAAGCCCTGCACTGGCAAAGAGAGCCAACAGTGCGTGCATCGCCTGTGTTTTATGGGGCCCTGTGATTTAGTGAGTAGCCTGCTACAGCCAGTTGGCAGAAGCCAGCTGGAGGATGCCCAACGCTGCAAGGATGTACCAGATTATGTGCTCATATGGAGCCTGGTCATTTTGTGCATCTGCAACAACTCTGTGTGTACAGGTCTACTGCTGAATTGCGTGGGAGTCTTGGGGACAAAAATGCTGCCTCCCTTGCTTTCATCTGCACTCTGCTCTTTCTGGTCCCTTTACCTAGGGGCAGAGTCGGGGAGTGAAGTAGCAGAGGAAGGTCAGTCAGGGAGCACTGGGGCAAAGTGCCCACACTCAGCACCATGGGACCGGATGGGATGCATCCACGGGGTGCTGTGGGAAATGGCCAATGTCATTGTGAGGCCACTACCATCATCCTAGGCAGGTTGTGGCAGTCAGGGGAGGTTCACCATCACTGGAGAAGGACATCACCACAGCCATGTTCAAAAAGAGGAAGAAGGAGAGGCCAGGGAACTACCAGCTGGTCAGTCCCTGGGAAGATCACAGAGCAAACTCTCCTAGAAGTTATTTCTTCTAGGGAGAAGGTGACTAGGAAAACCCTGTGTGGATGCTAAGAGCAAATGTTGCTCGTCAAACCTCATTGCCTTCTATGATGAAGTGACTGTTTCCGTGGATGAGGGGGGAGCAGTGGGCATACCTTCACTTTAACGCGGCTTGCAGCATGGTCTGCAGTAGTATCTTTGTAGTCAGACTGGAGACATACAGACTGGATGTGTGAACTACAAGGTGAGTGTCAAACTGGCTGGACTGCTGGGCTTCAAAAGTAATGGTCAGCAGTTAAAAGCCAGCTGATGTCTGGTTACTAGTGATATTCTTTAGGTTTCAGCAGAGGTGGCAGTAATGTCTAATGTCTTTGTTCCTGGATGATGGGATAAAGTCAACTTTTGCAAGCTGACTGATGACACCAAGCTGGGGAGCAGGGCAGGCAGACTTTCAGAACCTGGAGATGTTCAGAACTTGACTGGCCAAGGCTCTGAGCAATCTGATCAAACTCTGGAGTTAGCCCTGGTGTGAGCAGCCGTTGGATCAGACGATCTACAGAGGCCCCTTAAGACTTATATGATCCCATGATTCTATATAAAGCATCTATGCAAGAAGCACACATTGTAAATACACAATAAATCTTTTTTTGTTGAGGAACGTCCAACTTCATGGTAGGGACAGAGCTGCACAAGGTCCTTCATCCACTGAAACTGTGCTCCTATGTGAGCAGGTGTGTAAAATTTATAATTTTAAACATGCTTACTCTATCAGTTATATGTGCAGAATCTTCTCATCTTTAAATCATAAAGTCATTTTGTTCCTCACAGAAATAATGAACCATAAGAGATGCCATTAATAATGCACCCTTCTAGATGTCCTAGATTTAGAAATGGTATGCTAACCCAATATTTTTTAGCTATCAATCATCCTTTAAGCAAGAATTTATCATACTTTTACAAATAGTCTCTTTTTGTCTCTGCAACTCTGTCTATTATAAAGGTGCTGCCTCTGTCAGCTCCTCCTTCTCCATAGTAAAATTTACTTTTATTTCATGCCAATTTGGGCCATGGAGTTAGTAGAGAGAAGTTCAAAGTGATTACACACAGCTCATGCTAGTCTAGAAAACTGAAAACGCTGGTGGGTAAACTTCCTTTGCCCAAACAAGTGCAAGAGAACTTGGGGGAGATTTAAACGCAGTGTAACTGAAACTAGCACTCAGTTGCCAAGGTGAGCAGCTCCGAACAAGAAAAAATTACAAGAAAAAATTAATCCAGGAAGAAACCTACCAAAGAACTCTCTCTCAACTAATTACTGAGCATTGTTGATGGAAAGTGTACAGAAACTGAGAAAAGAGAGGTCCTGAGAGACCCATGGGAAATGGAAATAGAAAATCCAGCCCTTATTACTTTTGTGAGTCTCTGAAACAAGGACAGAAACATGAGGCCTATATGTAAATGGTTTTGTTTGGACAGTTGTTTGGGTAAGGTGAGGTTTTCTTCGGTTGCTGTATTTCCCTCTCCAGAAGGTAAAAGCTGAATGAGTCCATCCTATTCTATATTTGAGAAGTATGGTAGAAGAACAGCAGTCAGGAGCCGGTTTACGTGCCTGGCAGCATCCTTTAGTGACCACAGCTGTAGACCGGGACCTCCTGAGGGGTTGGGCATGGCACAGGCCGAAGAAGGTGAGGGCAGGAGACGGGACCTGCTTCTGAGTCTGCCCAGGGCACGAGCAGCCCCAGGCTGCTGAAGGCAGTTTCCACTAGTGATCCATGGCTGACTGAGAGCAGAGGGGAGAGCCAGAGGGCTCTCGCCCCCTCCTTTTCTGCTCAGTCTAGGCAGCTGGAAGGTCTGTGGTTGTGTTAGGTCCTGCAAGGAACTTCATGCTTTCTGGATGCAGGGATGAGAAAAGGACCATAAAGAAGATAGGTGGTGAAGCAGCCTTGCATGACGGCTCGATAGACATGAGCTGTGAGGATGTACGCTACCATGAGGGCCCACGCTGTTGGTTACTGTAGCTCATCTGACAAAGAACTAGATAATCTGTTGTGCTCCGATTACTACCAATTAAGTATCCATACTCTGATTCATTTGGTGCCATTTCTGTTCCTTAATCCCTACAAAAATAAAATAAGAAGTTCTAAACCCATTTTGTTTGTAATGTAATTACCACTAATGAACAGCTGCCAAAAAGACAATTTTGTCTAAACAGTGTAATAACAATTTGCCAATGGAGAGCAGTGTAAATGAGCTGTCCGTCATGCAGCACTTTCTTAAATTAAAAACAAAAAAAGCCAGATCTTTTCCTTCTCCTGATTTTGATCTTGAGTAAAATGAACTGAACAGGCGTTAAAAAAAATCACTGTAAACTTATACACAAGATTGTGACTGATACGTGACTCAGGAAAGGAGCCAGAGATCAGAGAATGTAACTGCTCAAAATCATCTACACGCTTTAACCTGCCAACTTGCTTACAACTGAAAATAAATGAGGTGACAAGGCAGCTCTCCATAGGAATGAGCGTACGAAGTTTGAAGCTCGAGTATCTTCTCGAAAATGCACTTAAGCCTGTGCCAGAGGAGAGAATGGATACCGAGGCCAAGATCAACCCAGAACCCTGCAAGCAGACACAGTGCTGTTGCTTAGTGCTGGGAGCCAGTTCAAAGCCAATCCTCCTGACCCAGAACCAAAATGTCTAAATTCTTACCCTTAAACCCAAGCACAGCATGCAGGTAATTTGCTGCGAAATCTTGAGTGGTAAAGCACTGTGTTTCAGATGTTTATGTTACAAATTTACCTTACAATTTATTTAGTCTGAAAAAGCAGTCTTCTGTACGACTGGACCTGCTTGCAGAGCTGATTTTACATTTTCCACATATTTCTTTTTCTGCTTCAAATGTTGTAGCTGTGTTGCTAGCATGCCTACCTGCATATTCTGCTGGAAGCATGTATTTGAGTGTGCCTCAATAACAGCCCATAAACAACCAGAGAAGAAACTGGTTCTTCAGAAGACAGTTCCTTCTGTGCCCTGCCCCTGTTCAGCTGTCATTTTGAAAAGGGGGGACCACGGGGCTTGGAGGTGGGATGGAGTGGAGAGAGGCTGAGTTCTTTTAAAAAAAAAAAAAAGGAAAACCAACCAAACAAAACAAATCCTGTGAGTTATTTGAACTCCATTAGCTGGACTCAGGAATTTCTATGTGGGGGTGTTTCTGATTTCAGTTAATTTTTGGAGAGGTGGTGGTTTCCTGTGTGTTGGCAGTGTGTGTGCCCAGCCTCTCCGACACTGGGGTCCCCTTCCAGCATGCTGCTCATCCGCCTTGCATTGCACCACTTGCAGCCTTGTCAGGGCAGATCTTGTGGGTGGCTCCCAGCTGTTGCCTGTCCTTCGTTATTTTAGGTGGGACGGCACAGAAACAGTGCGCTTTCGTTCATCCAAGTATCTGCAGCACCAGCACGATGTCCAAATAAACATTTCATCCCTGCGGGAGTTTGGCAGTTGGCTTGCTCCTGCCTTCTCTCAGAGCCCAGGAAATCCAGGATTTCTTTCCCAGACCAGGCAGAAGCAGATGATATTGCAGCAGTGCAAGGAGCCAGATTTATATGATTGCAAAGGAGAAATTACAAAGAAAGGAGTACCTTGAAAAGAAAGAGAAGTAGGGGTGTGTGTACATTTCTTGTCGCTGTGATTTCAGCACAGAAGAGTTCAAACCATGGTCAGAGCAAGCACTGTGGCAGAAGGCAAAGACATAGCAGAATGGGGTCGAGGGGTGACTCCTGCTTGTGAAACAGTGCTGAGTGCTGGTACGTGACCAATGCCAGTTTATAAGGCTGTTTAATTCAGCATATTAGCAGCAGGACTCTTCTTTGCATGTAGGTCCTTTTAATAGTGTCCAGTATATGATAATTTTAACTTTCTAATAGAGATCAGACAGTGCTCTACATATACCTTCTGCTGTTTTAATTGCAGTTATTGATTTATCATACCATCTTTTAAAGAAGACAAAATTATTACCTGTGTTAAAATGTTTAGTTCAAATAATCTAGATAGCAAATGCTTTTGTCTGGTAGACCATATTGCCATCAGCTGCAAATTGTCATATGGTCCTTGGGTTTGTGAATCGTGCACTGAAGTCCACCTTGGTGTAACCAGGAGTAGCAACAAACGGATGTGAAGTGGGATGTGAGGCAGCAGAGGATGATTGTGCATTTTAAAAGTTCCTGGGTCCATTTTTACATGATGTAGATGACCTAATTCATTTGATACTATGTTATTTTTATTCTACCAAATATTTTTTTTTTTCTCCCTGCCCACCCGCCCTGAAGGGAATGGAGGCTTATGAGACCATGCTGTGCAGGACTGATGTGTTTGCCTGTGCATCCCTTCCTTTCCTAGAGGCTTTTTGAATCTGTCAGTTACTTTCAACACAATTTAATAGTGAGGTTTCTCTAAGGCCCATGAAAAACAGGTAGGCAGATAAAGGTGCACAACAACTGTGGTCCTCTTACTGCCTAGGCAGTTGGAGCTCATGCTTCATTAGGAACTTCAGGAAGGAGAGGCCTCACAAAATGCCCCCCTGGTGGCAAAAGCTTTAGTCAGAACTTGTACCTAAAACAGCAAGCAGGAGACAGAAACCAACAGGAATCCTGGCTTTATTAGCACCCCTGCTCCTAGAGCTGTTCGTTTTTCCTTTACATGTTGCTGTCATAGTTTAACCCCAGTCGGCAACTGAGCACCACGCAGCCGCTCGCTCACTCCCCCCTCCCCGGTGGGATGGGGGAGAGAATCGGAA